>NC_141874.1:458287075-458590105 GCF_056163025.1 Triticum urartu | reverse complement strand
ATAGGTTTCTTACTAAAAAGAACCAGATTGTCGACTGTCCGGACGCCGAAGCCTTAGCGGCTTTCAAGCATAGCGTCCGTGACGAATGGCTCGCCAGACACCTCGGTCAAAATAAGCCGAGAACGATGGCCGCATTAACAAACCTCATGACCCGCTTTTGCGCGGGTGAGGACAGCTGGCTAGCCAGATGCAGCACCAGCGACCCCAGTACATCGGAAGTTAGAGATGGAAACAAGAAATCACGGCGCAATAGCAATAACAAATGCCGGAATAAAGAAGACAGCACGAAGGGCACGGCAGTAAATGCCGGATTCAAAAGCTCTCGGCCAGGTCAAAAGCCGCCCACTAAAGGCACCAGGGATGAACTGTCCAGCCTCAACAAAATTCTGGACCAAGTATGTCAGATCCACAGTACCCCGGGTAAACCTGCTAATCATACCCACGGAGAATGTTGGGTCTTCAAGCAGTCCGGCAAGCTCAACGCCGTACACAAGAGGGAAGACACACCAAGTGAAGACGAGGATGAGCCCCCCAAGCAAGACACGGGGGAACAAAAGAAATTCCCACCATAAGTCAAAAAAGTAAACATACTACACATGATCAGGGGAAAAAACAATACGGCACCCCCAGGAAAATATACCCAAGTGCCTGTCACCTCGAAGTCCTGCCAATGGTCATCTCAACCGATCACTTTCGACCATCGTGATTACTCAGCAAGTATCCGACACGCAGGATGGGCTGCCTTGGTATTAGACCCAGTAATCGGCGGATATCACTTCACACGAGTCTTGATGGATGGCGGCAGCAGCCTAAACCTAATATACCAGGATACAATCCGCGGGATGGGGTTAGACCCAACACAAATTCGCCATAGCAATACTACCTTTAAAGGAGTAACGCCAGGCCTAGGGGCTCGTTGTACGGGCTCCCTCCTACTACAACTTATATTCGGCTCCCCCGATAACTTCCGTCGCGAGCATTTAACTTTCCACATCGCTCCGTTTCAAAGTGGCTATCAAGCACTGCTAGGACGCGAAGCTTTCGCTCGCTTTAATGCAATACCACACTACGCCTCCCTCACACTCAAGATGCCCGGTACACGTGGCATCATTACAGTGCACGGAGACGTCAAGCGCTCTCTGCGCGCCGAAGAGAGTGAGGCTGCCTTGGCAGCCGAACATTAAAGACGTCCGGACCAGCGATCGAGTCCGGCACCGCTTTTTACACCGAATAAGTGATCACACCCCTATTCGTCAATACAAGGGGCTCAACGCGCGCAGACAAGTGGCAATTTCTTATCATCTTCAATTATACATGGTTTCTTTAAAAACTATCTTTTTGCACGACAACTCTTTCACTTAACTTCCTCTCTTTTACAGACGATCATCGTGCTACACCCGTCCAGGATACGACACAACGGAGACACAGGCGCAGACGTGCAGCAGGGACCCGCTCAAAGGATTCTTTTTAGATTAAGACCCTGCGTAAACCTTTTTTTACTTACTCTTGTTGATACATATCCATCGTTGTGAAGGATGCTGACGTCTTGGCATGTGGCCACGCCAGAACAATGCACGTACCTGGACACAAGGGGCTTCTTACAAAGGCCATTATTCAGGCCCGGTTTATACCACAAAGACTGAATACCTTAGGGAGTGTTCGGCGTCGCGAGTTTGGCCCTATATGCATCAGCTCCGAATCATTGTCTTTGGTCAAATGTTGGGTTTGCCCGGCTCCTGTATTTTGGTGCCTTACGTTCCGCTTTACCGGCTAAGGTAGCACCAGGAGAACTACTGCGATTGTGCCCTGGTTCATCCGGACGAGCACCTCGGTAGAGAAAGCCGAAAACTGACTGTCATGATATAGCGTGAGACTGGTCAACCACTCGATGACCTGTGGGAATGTTAGAATTCCTCCGCCTTAACGAAGGGCCGTTTTCGGCCAGGCATATACGCACCCCGAGATCGGGAGAGTGCGGAGCCACCAAGGGGCTATCTAGTAGCCCCACTATCAAACTCCTATGGCTAAGTGAAAGTGTTAAAGCATTATAGTCCGGTTGCCTCGCTCGCTCCGCTATCACCTCCTTAATAGGACCAAGACGTTGGGTTAAGTGTGAACGCGTGTTTTTGCTAGCACCTCCGCATTATATGCGTGGGGGTTGAAGGCGACGACTGCAATCTTTCAGGTTATACACACATATACAAAAACGGCCGCCCAGGAGGCATGATATTACTTTCAGGCAAAAGTATAAAAATAGCCTTATAAAACTCTATAAAAGCATTTCGCTTACAATGAGATTACATATCACTCAAACATAATATTTTTTGAGCACTGGGTCTCTACCAAACGGGCACCCTCAAGAACTTCTTCAAAGTAGTGCTCAGCAGCCTTTCGACCTATGGCCGAATCCCGCGCTGCAACATTGGTAGCATCCATCTCCGCCCAGTATGCCTTGACACGGGCAAAGGCCATCCGTGCGCCCTCTATGCACGCCGACCTCTTCATCGCATCAATGCACGGCATCACATTGAGTAACTGCTGCACCAAGCTGAAATAGTTGTTCGGTTTTGACCCTTCCGGCCATAACAGATCCACAACAGACCTCATGGAGAGTCCGGACAACCTATTTAGTTCGGCCCATTCGGCTAATTGGTCAGTCAATGAAAGTGGACGCTCGGGAGTATGGAATTGTCTCCAATATAGCTGGTCCACTCCACGGTCCGTCTGACCTGGAAGTACTTGGCCGCATCGGCAGCGCTCGCCGCCAAATCCATATACACATCCTCCGAGCTCCACAGCCAATCCAGGGGGGCATACCATGGATCTCCGAACTTCCTTCGTAACATAAAGGATTTCCTAGCTACAATATCCTCGGCTTCCCGCAGCTCCTCCTTCTTGGCCCTCATAGCAGAGCGGAGGTCCTTTCTTGTCGCAGCAGCCTTTTCAAGGTCCGATGCCTTCGCCTGGTTTTCCTTTTCAAGAACCCGGCAACGGTCGGCGGCGGCTTTTAATTCTATGGCCATCTTGGACATCTTGTCTCGGCTCTCGCCATGTGCGGCCTTCTCGACTTGCAACTCTTCGGCCGCCTTTAAAGCAGCCGCATTACCCAACCTCGGTTGTTCCTTGGCTCGGGCAAGTTCTGCCCGCAAGGCTTCAACATTGGCAGCCCCATCTGCAGTCACAACATATTAAAGATACTGGCATCATGCTACTCTTCCTATGTGACGTTCACCAGATAATGACACTTACCCTGTGCCTCGTCAAGCCTTTTGTTAACAAGCTCGATGTCGGCGTCTGCCGCATCCAACTGCCGTTCTAAATGGGCAAAGTCGCTAGTCCGGCTAGCCACCGGAGCTTCCATCACCTGCACATCGAGGCAGTATGGTTATTACCTGGGAATATGATCCTCTGTTTGTCGTTCTTTCCGACGACAACCAGAGTCTCAGGGGCTACTATCTACACAGGGCACACCTAGTATGTGCAGGACTATCATACATTATTTTATGTACCTCAAACCCTGTCAGTAGACTCATAAAAGCTTTATGCAATCTGCTTTCGGCGGACGAGATTCTCTCCATCACCGTATTCATCAGCACACAGTGTTCATCTGAGATGGCCGCTCGCCCCACCAACTCCCTCAGAACATCCGACCGCACACTAGACGGTGCCGGACTCGTTTGTCTGCTCTCTTCGGGAGCCGGACACTGGGAACTTCGGGGGTCGACAGGATTATCTTCTGGCCTCGCCGGACTCGGAGAGGCCCTCCGCGACGACACTTCAGGGTCGCCCGCTTCCGGAGCGGAGGAGTCCGGAGGGGGCGTTTCGCTCTCCATCATCTATGTAAGAAGATCCCCCGAAGACGAGCTCATTTGAGAGGGGCTAAGGCCCGAACTGCAAAGATACATGCAGTGGTTATCTTCTCAGAAGAAAAGACGACATATCTGTACTATTAAGGTATTTTGGGTCACTTACGACTTGTGGGAGAATTGATCACCTCGCGGACTTTGTGCGGCAACAGCGCCCCCCAAGGTAGGACCCTCTGTGGGAGACTTCTTCCCTCGTTTGGAAGTTTCGGCTTCCGAATCCCCGGGCGTAGTTCTTTTCCTCTTCTGGTCGTCTTCCTTCATGGAGATGCTCGCTCCCTCGGCTAGAATGGGCAGCGTTGAGGGCCCGCATCCGCCCATGAAAGTGCGTTATATCGACTAGAGGGGGGGTGAATAGGCGATTTTTATGAAAGTCTTCAAAACGTGGAAGTTTCGAAGACAAACGATAGAAATAAACCTATTACCATGCAGCGGAAGGTAGACTACACTAGGCAAACCATAGTCAAGTATTTAATGGAGTGAGAGCACAATGACTAATAGCAGCAATGTAGTAAGGATCAGGTAGGAAGATGTTATGAAGCCAAACAGAACACGCAGTCACTCAGTGAAGACAAAAGATAGTGCAAACATACAATGACTTCATAAGGAGTAACAGTAAGTAAAGGGAAGGGAAGGATGAAACCAGTGACTCGTTGAAGACAATGATTTGTTGGACCAGTTCCAGTTGCTGTGACAACTGTACGTCTGGTTAGGGCGGCTAGGTATTTAAACATGAGGACACACAGTCCCGGACACCCAGTCCTGAACACGCAGCTCAGGACACCCAGTCCTCACCGTGTTCCCCTTGAGCTAAGGTCACACAGACCTCGCTCAATCACTCTGGTAAGTCTTCAAGGTAGACTCCCAAACCTTCACAGACTTCGTTCACCGGCGATCCACAATGTCTCTTGGATGCTCAGAACGCGACGCCTAACCGGCTGGAGGATTCACAGTCCTCAAGTGTAATAAGTCTTTAGATCACACAGACAAGAAGACTTAAGTGATGCCTAATTCTCTTTGGCTCTGGGTGGTTAGGGCTTTATCCTCGCAAGGAATTCTCTCTCAAAGGCTTCGAGGTGGATTGCTCTCAAATGACAAAAGCCGTACTCTAATTCTGAGCAGCCAACCGTTTATGGTTGTAGGGGGTGGGCTATTTATAGCCACTAGGCAACCCGACCTGATTTGTCCGAAATGACCCTGGGTCACTAAGGAACTGACACATGTTCCAACGGTCAGATTTCAAACTCACACGGCAACTTTACTTGGGCTACAAGCAAAGCTGACTTGTCCGACTCTGGACAAGATTCGCTCTCATAGTCTTCACTCGAAGACATAGGTTTTGGTTAAGCATCACTTCAGTCATTCTGACTGGTTCTCTTGGACCCCACTTAACAGTATGGTGGTTCCTATGACTCAACAAAGAAGAAAAAGAACTACGAAAGATCTAAGTCTTCGAGCTCCATAGGCTTCATGCGATGTCTTCTCTTGTCATAGTCTTCAATGTGAATATCTTCATATACCACCTTTGACATCAATGTCTTCATACATTTCTAGGGGTCATCTCTGGTAGGAAAACCGAATCGATGAGGGACTTCTACCTGTGTTATCCTGCAATTCTCACAAACACATTAGTCCCTCAACTAGGTTTGTTGTCAATACTCCAAAACCAACTAGGGGTGGCACTAGATGCACTTACAGCCCGCATTACCATCCATAGTATTTTCCTTTAAAGGCTCCGGGCAGGGTGCGGTCTGGAGCATCTTCTCCAATACCGGATTTTGCAAATCCTCAGGGAGTGTGGCCGAACACCGAATCAACTTCGCCTTTGTTAGCCAGTCCTGGTCAAACAAGCGAACTCTCAGAAATAGCTTCGTAACAAAGGAGAGGTAGTACGTTCGGCCGGAAGATGACTTACCTGTTCGGCGGCGCGGTTGCTACTCAGGCCCGCGTCCTCGGTGATTTCCGGACACTCCACTTGAGGTCCGAAGAACGACTTGTACATCTCCTCGAGCGTCCGGCCAAGGAAATTTTGAATGGTGCGCGGTCCTCGGGATTAAACTCCCACAAGCGAAGAGGCCGGCATTTGCAAGGCTGGACTTGGCGAACCAGCATAACTTGTGCTACCGCAACCAAACTGAAATCTCCATTAAAGAGATCTTGAATGCGGCTCTGCAGTATAGGCACGTCCTTGGCCGGACCCCAGCTCAATCCTCTGCTAATCCATGACATCAGTTGTGGTGGAGGGCCCGAGCGGAAGACAGGGGTGGCCGCCCACTTGGCACTTTTAGGAGCCGTGATGTAGAACCACTCATGTTGCCACAATTCAGACACCTCTGGAATGGAACCTTTGGGCCATGTAGCTCCCGTTATCTTGCGTATTAAGGCACCTCCACACTCCGCATGTTGCCCCTCGATCATCTTCGGTTTTACTTCAAAAGTCTTGAGCCATAGGCCAAAGTGAGGGGTAACCCGGAGGAAGGCCTCGCACACAACAATAAATGTCGTGATATGAAGGAAGGAGTCCGGAGCTAGATCATGGAAATCTAGCCCGTAGTAAAACATCAAGCCCCTGACAAAAGGATCCAATGCAAGGCCTAGACCTCGGAGGAAGTGGGAGACGAACACGACGCTCTCGTTGGGTTCGGGGGAAGGGACGGCCTGCCCCCGGGGAGGCAGCCGATGCAAAATCTCGGCGGTCAGATATCTGGCCTCTCTTAACTTTTTGACGTCTTCTTCCATGACGGAAGAAGGCACCCATCGGCCTTGAAGGCTAGATTCGGACATGACTGAAGGTTAGGAGCACCTAACCTGAACTTTGGGCGTTTGAGCTTGCGGTGGGGGAAGGATTCGATTGAGCACGGGAGGGAAAAATAAAAGACCTCGTCCCTTTATAAAGAGGGTGGATATAGAGCGTCCTCCCCGTGTCCGTTTGGACTTGCCTATGATCTAGGAGTCCTAGAAGCGGTTGGGTTACCCACGCCCGTATTGATGAGAATCCCGGAATAAGGGGACACGATCTCTGCTTTAACAAGACGTGCCAAGGAAACCGCCTCGCATAACGCGCTAAGATGGGATAGTAAAACGGTTCGAATAAAAGCTTGGTCGTGGTGTGATGTCGCACTACAGAATACGTCAGCAGATTAGATTTATGTAAATATTATTCTCTCTATGGCAAAATGTCGAAACTTATTTTATAGAGCCGGACACTATCTTTGTGTTCAAAATCTTCTATGAAGTACTTGGAGGAGGAACCCGCCTTGCAATGCCGAAGACAATCTACGCGTCGGGCTCGTCGTCATTGAAGCCTGGTTCAGGGGCTACTGAGGGAGTCCTGGATTAGGGGGTGTTCGGATAGCCGAACTATACCTTCAGCCTGACTCCTGGACTATGAAGATACAAGATTGAAGACTCCATCCCGTGTCCGGAAGGGACTTTCCTTGGCGTGGAAGGCAAGCTTAGCGATACGGATGTTCAGATCTCCTACCATTGTAACCGACTCTATGTAACCCTAACCCTATCCGGTGTCTATATAAACCGGGGGGTTTTAGTCCGTAGGACAACATACACATCAAAAATCATACCATAGGCTAGCTTCTAGGGTTTAGCATCTCTGATCTCATGGTAGATCTACTCTTGTACTACCCATATCATCAATATTAATCAAGCAGGACGTAGGGTTTTACCTCCATCGAGAGGGCCCGAACCTGGGTAAAACTTTGTGTCCCTTGCCTCCTATTACCATCCGACCTAGACGCATAGTTCGGGACCCCCTACCCGAGATCCGCCGGTTTTGACACCGACAAGGACACTTCAAGGATGTTGCAACCGGCGAGTTATTTTTTGGGGACCAACATGCCATTTTTTGCTAGGTATAACCAACTCGAGTCATATCTAGGCTTTTCACCTTAGAGCTCGAGACTAGGTTCTCGAGTAGTACCGCCACCGAAGTCACTTATGCGACACCACTTTCCCCCGATCCAACAACTACATGTGATGTTCGGCCGTCGGTGTTGCACAACTATCCCTCTGCACGCCATTCATAGTTTGCATCTCACGTAAACTAACAGATCTGGAGAGAGAAATCCGCAGGAAGACCTTTCGATGGCCACAACAACCCACATCGAGGCCGCATCGCAGACCGGAGTGTTCACCAAAGACCAACATTGACGGCGGATCACACCACCTCGTCGGAGAGAGCCTTGCCCAGGACCGTGAGCCCAGGGGCTAACATGGACTGAACTGGAGCACGAGAGACAGATCAGCATCACCAACAGGCGCCCATGCGGAGCGCAGCCACTCCTAGGTCAGGAGCGCACAACCGCTTGATCGGCACCGAGCCTCCCGACCGGTGGCATGCACTCTGCACCACTCCTATCGACCACGACTCATAGTCATGGCTCTTGGACCTCATATCAGCGCCACCACAGGGCTAGATGCCAGATCTTGGAAGTCCCGGCCAACCCCTCCCGGGCTAGTATGGGAAGGCCATAGCCCACCGTCTTGAGCAACGCAAGCAAGGGCAACACCCAAAGCAAGGCGCAAGGGGACCAACCCATTGACCGGTAGTGCGCGCGCACGGAAGTTAGGTTTTCCTTGATATAAAGCTCTGATGATGCATAAGGCTTTTCACTCATCGCTCCAAGGCTGAAAGCAAACTCCTCTTGTCAATAAAATGTCAATAATATGTAGGAAACTAATTAGAATCGGCTGACTAGCCGAGCGTGAGATTGGTCATGCTACAGAGGGAGTGGTGCGAATGCCTTATAGCTTTCCTCACTTAATTCACCCGCACTCTCTCGCATCCCATCGCATATCCGTCGTACCACATGATGCCGATGAGATCCACCCACCCGCCCCACCTCCTACTGGGGCCCTTCCCTTCTTATCCCCCACACCACTCCTCCTCACCATGAGCGTCGTCGCCGCTGCTCGGACGGGGCACGCGCCCCTGCTTGATGCACGGGCGAGGTCACGGAGTCGGGTTGGGAAGAGAAGGGACCATGAATCAAGGGATAGGAGATAGGATGTCGTGAATCGACTGGCAAGCAAAGTGCTGACTCGTCACGTGGATGTCGTGGTCGTGTGCCACCTACTCCCCCGTCCTCCTCCATCATCATCATGGCGCACCCCTTGCTCCTCAGCTGACCGGGGGGGGCGTGCTACAACCGGTGACTGGCCGATTGCAAAGTCATGGGTCATGTTGCAACCGGAAATTGACCGCGTTACAACCATTGATTGGTAGACTACAAGCCATGGGTTGCAAGAAAAGGTGACTTGTCGTGCCACAAGCCGTTAGGCGGAGTTGTTCCCGTTGGAGAGGGTGTGCTGCAACTGTCCACGGAGAATCTAGGACCATTGATGCAACATGCTGCAACCGGCAACGAGGGAGCTACGACGGGTGTGCGAGGACACTTCAAGGATGTTGCAACCGGCGAGTTATTTTTTGGGGACCAACGTGCCATTTTTTGCTAGGACCGGTGAGCAGTGTGCAACAACCGTGTGAGCAATTTCGCTAGGACCGATGATCTTTTTGGCTTGGACCAGCCACTTCTGGAGTTGCAATGGCGAGCCAATTTTGGGACGAGTGAGCATTTTAGTTGGGACCAACGAGACATATTTCTGTAAGTGATCACTACTAATTGAAGTTGCGACATGTGAATCATGGTGCTACGATTGGCAATTGTGGCAACGTGTCCTACAAGATCATCAACGGGTGCCATGACCAGCGATAGAGGCGACGCGTGTTGCTGATGAGTGGATCTCGTGTCACTTTTATGGCCTATTTATTGCATATTTTCTTGTCAAAATCCCTCATAGCATATCCACCTATTCATTTTGATGCCTGTTTTGCATAGTTTATATTTTCCATGCATTTATTTAAGAAAAATTATTGCCTTTAGTTTTATTAGCTTTTCTTGGTTTTGATGTTTTTGTGGGTGTATTGGTGCTCCCATGTACTTAACACATTGTAAATGACAAAGTTGGGGCCAAACTGGAGAAGTTGCATGCACCAGATTCAAGTCATTTGGAAAGTTTGATAAAAAGCCCTTTTTACAAAGATCCGAAATTGAATATCCAATACCTAGAATTTATTGGGTTCATTCATACAATTCCAATAAGCCCAATAACACAAAAATCATAGTTAGTATGAGGAAATGGTTACCAAATTATTAAACACCTTGTGCAGACTCCAAAAGAGTAGGCGGTGTGCGGTACGACCATGGACGGTCATACCGATGGTCTTACTACCCGATCCTAGCTGCAGGATTGGGCATAACTTTCGTGGCTCTTCACCGATTTCATCCCTGTTTGTTCCTATGATATCCTTGGCCATCAAAGGAAGGTATTGGGGGAAGCTTTGACTCCTCTAGAGCCCTTGTATCAAAGGGAGAATACACATTCATGTAGGAGACCTATGGAAGCTGGCTATATATGTACCTCCAACCCTTAGCCATAATGTCCCGGTTGCTGCCACACATCCATATCCACCATCACACCTCCATTGTTGCGGCAAGACCATGTCTACCATAGAGGAAGGTCCAAGACAATGAAGAAGGAAGGAGTTGTTGGGGAACGCAGTAATTTCAAAAAAATTCCTACGCACACGCAAGATCATGGTGATGCATAGCAACGAGAGGGGAGAGTGTTTTCCACGTACCCTCGTAGATCGTAAGTGGAAGCGTTATGACAACGCGATTGATGTAGTCGTAGGTCTTCACGATCGACCGATCCTAGTACCGAACGTACGACACCTCCGTGATCTGCACGCGTTCAGCTCGGTGACGTCCCACGAACGCACGATCCAGTAGAGCTTCAAGGGAGAGTTCTGTCAGCACGACAGCGTGATGATGGTGTTGATGAAGCTACCGACGCAGGGCTTCGCCTAAGCACCGCTACAATATGACCGAGGTGGATTATGGTAGAGGGGGGCACCACACATGGCTAAAAGATCAATGATCAACTTGTGTGTCTATGGGGTGCCCCTGGCCACGTATATAAAGGAGCGTAGGAGGGGGAAGGGCCGGCCCTCCTATGGCGCGCCCTGGGGAGTCCTACTCCCACCAGAGAGAAGGAAAGGGAAAAGAGAAGAGAAGGACGGAGGGGTCGCCGCCCCTCCCTTTAGTCAAATTCGGACTAGGCCTTGAGGGGGCGCACAGCCTCCTCTCTCTCTTTCCCCTTGAGGGAGTCCTGGATTAGGGGGTGTTCGGATAGCCGAACTATACCTTCAAGCCGGACTCCTGGACTATGAAGATACAAGATTGAAGACTCCGTCCCGTGTCCGAAAGGGACTTTCCTTGGCGTGGAAGGCAAGCTTGGCGATACGGATGTTCAGATCTCCTACCATTGTAACCGACTCTATGTAACCCTAACCCTATCCGATGTCTATATAAACCGGAGGGTTTTAGTCCGTAGGACAACATAAACAACAACAATCATACCATAGGCTAGCTTCTAGGGTTTAGCCTCTACGATCTCGTGGTAGATCAACTCTTGTAATACTCATATCATCAATATCAATCAAGCAGGACGTAGGGTTTTACCTCCATCAAGAGGGCCCGAACCTGGGTAAAACTTCGTGTCCCCTGCCTCCTGTTACCATCCGGCCTAGACGCACAGTTCGGGACCCCCTACCCGAGATCCGCCGGTTTTGACACCGACAGCCCTAAAGCCCAATAAGGCCCATATACTCCCCGGCGAATTCCCGTAACTCTCCGGTACTCCGAAAAGTACCCGAATCACTCGGAACCTTTCCGATGTCCGAATATAGTCGTCCAATATATCGATCTTTACGTCTCGGCCATTTCAAGACTCCTAGTCAAGTCCCTGATCTCATCCGGGACTCCAAACTACCTTCGGTACATCAAATCACATAAACTCATAATACCGATCGTCACCAAACGTTAAGCGTGCGGACCCTACGGGTTCGAGAACTATGTAGACATGACCGAGACACGTCTCTGGTCAATAACTAATAGCGGAACCTAGATGTTCATATTGGCTCCTACATATTCCACGAAGATCTTTATCAGTCAAACCGCATAACAACATATATTGTTCCCTTTGTCATCGGTATGTTACTTGCCCGAGATTCGATCGTCGGTATCTCAATACCTAGTTCAATCTCGTTACCGGCAAGTCTCTTTACTCGTTTCCATAATACATCATCCCGCAACTAACTCATTAGTTGCATTCCTTGCAAGGCTTATAGTGATGTGCATTACCGAGAGGGCCAAGAGATACCTCTCCGACAATCGGAGTGGCGAATCCTAATCTCGATCTATGCCAACTCAACAAGTACCATCGGAGACACCTGTAGAGCACCTTTATAATCACCCAGTTACGTTGTGACATTTGGTAGCACACAAAGTGTTCCACTGGTAATCGGGAGTTGCATAATCTCATAGTCATAGGAACATGTATAAGTCATGACGAAAGCAATAGCAACAAACTAAACGATCATCATGCTAAGCTAACGGAATGGGTCAAGTCAATCACATCATTCTCTAATGATGTGATCCCGTTAATTAAATGACAACTCATGTCTATGGCTAGGAAACTTAACCATCTTTGATTCAACGAGCTAGTCAAGTAGAGGCATACTAGTGACACTTAGTTTGTCTATTTATTCACACATGTACTAAGTTTCCGGTTAATACAATTCTAGCATGAATAATAAACATTTATCATGATATAAGGAAATAAATAATAACTTTATTATTGCCTCTAGGGCATATTTCCTTCAGGAGTCACCACCAACGCCCTCACCGGACGGAGGGCTAGTACCACCTCCATCGGTGCAGCCATGCCTCTCTGCTTCCCCAACATGATGTTGGCTTGTAACTTGTCTCCAATATCTATGTCCAAGAAATTTATGTTTCAGTAATTGCATTAGTTCTCGAGGATATATGGATGAATTCAAGTATATATTTGGTTTATTTTATGCCAACAATATACATGATTCTCTTTATATGTTGCGTTAAGTAGATGACCCGTTGCGCCCATGGCTGGCGATGTGAATTCCGACAGACCCCTCGGCAGGGTGCCACAACTATCCAATAAGCCTAGAGGAGAAACAAGAGACAGGTTTAGCCAGATTTAGGCCCTCGCTCTGGAGGTGTAAAACCCTACTGAGGGGTCTGCCATAATTCACGCCGACAATGTTATGCCAGGCATGAGTCATGCTTGCCAAAACCAAGATCTAGGTGGGATGTATCATCGGTCGTGTCACCTTCGCTCCCGGGCATATGTTTGCTTTTGGTGTGATAAACTTCATCACCAACTTGCCGAGCCAATTGAGCCCATCAACACCTATAGCCAAGCCATGTTCTTTTCTTCGAAAAATTGTAATTCATCGCCGATTCGCACGGCAAGCTATGCCTCTGTAGCTCGACATCTTGTCGGGCATAGGAGCTGTAGACAATATTTTATCAACCCAACCACCTCCCACTTTTCTGCCAACGCGGAGTCACTCCATGACGTCCCCAAGGAGCATGGGGTGGAGGAGAGTGATGGTAGCTGCCCGAAGGCGAACACGGTTCTTCCCTGACGTTGGCATGCAATATCTTGTTATATGGCTGACAAAAACAAGGACAACTCCAACACCGAAGACACTGTCGACGCCCTCGGTGAAGACAATCTCACGATCCTCACCATGCCCGTGACGGATGAAGATGACCACCAAGAAGGAGGTGGCTGCCCGGAAAAGATGCAATGTTTGCACTTGTGCCAGCGGCGGGAGCGCGAGGCCTTCTACAACACCAGGACCGGGTCTGGCCTCTATTGGGTCATAGCATCCACGGACCCGGTAGAGCTCATAGCTTCTGGCCGGAACGCGCATGCAGGCATCGAGAGCACTGAGAGAGTCCTGGATTAGGGGGTGTTCGGATAGCCGAACTATACCTTCAAGCCGGACTCCTGGACTATGAAGATACAAGATTGAAGACTCCGTCCTGTGTCCGGAAGGGATTTTCCTTGGCGTGGAAGGCAAGCTTGGCGATACGGATGTTCAGATCTCCTACCATTGTAACCGACTCTATGTAACCCTAACCCTATCCGGTGTCTATATAAACCGGAGGGTTTTAGTCCGTAGGACAACATACACATCAACAATCATACCATAGGCTAGCTTCTAGGGTTCAGCCTCTCTGATCTCGTGGTAGATCACTCTTGTACTACCCATATCATCAATATTAATCAAGCAGGACGTAGGGTTTTACCTCCATCGAGAGGGCCTGAACCTGGGTAAAACTTCGTGTCCCCTGCCTCCTGTTACCTTCCGGCCTAGACGCACAGTACGGGACCCCCTACCCGAGATCCGCCGGTTTTGACACTGACATCGGTGCTTTCATTGAGAGTTCCTCTGTGCCGTCGCCGTCAGGCCCGATGGCTCCTACGATCTTCAATGGCGATGCAGTCCAGGGTGAGACCTTCCTCCCCGGACAGATCTTCGTCTTTGGCGGCTTTGCACTACGGGCCGATTCACTTGGCCATCTAGAGCAGATCGAAAGCTACGCCCCTGGCCGTCAGGTCAGATTCGGAAGTTTAAACTATATGGCCGACATCCGCGGGGACTTGATCTTCGACGGATTCGAACCACTGCCGAGCGCGCCACACTGTCACGACGAGCATGATCTAGCTCTGCCGCTGAACAGTGCCCTGGAGGCCGCACCCGCATCGGCTCCGACCGCGCCGATCGAGGATGGGCGGTTGGACGCCGCCTCGGGGGCTGTGATCCCAACGGCGGTTGAGCCGAACACCAGCCCCGTACTCTGCAAGACTTGTGACTCCATGGAGCCGGATTCTTCGCCGGACTCCGAACTCTCCGCGCCCCTGCCGAGCGAATCTGATTGGGCGCCGATCATGGAGTTCACGGCCGCGGACGTCTTTTAGCACTCGCCTTTCGGCAATATCCTGAAGTCACTGAAGTCTCTCTCTTTATCAGGAGAACCCTGGTCGGACTATGGTCAGCAAGGTTGGGATTCGGACGATGAAGAAATTCAAAGCCCACCCACCACCCACTTGGTAGCCACTGTCGACGATTTAACCGACATGCTCGACTTCAACTCCGACGACATGGACGGTATGGACGCCGATGAAGGAGATGATGAAGAATCAACGCCTATCGAGCCCTGGGACGCCACCTTGTCATATGACGTATACATGGTGGACACACCCAAAGATGACGGCGAGGAGCGGAAGGACGCACCAAAGGATTGTTCCCTCGAAAAGCAATCAAAGCGGCGACGCAAGCGCCGCCCCAAATCCCGCCTCGACAGAAATAGCGATTACACTGATCCAGCGCTGGAGCAGGGCGAACCGCTGCCAGACAATGGCAATCCGGATAATCAAACCGAACAAACAAATCCTATCAATGATAATGGTCCGGACGACATAACGCCGGACAGGCACTCGGAGCAGCTGAATGCCCGTAAAAGGCTCGTTGCCACCGCAAGGAGCCTCAAAAAGCAGAAGCAGAGGCTCAAGGCCGCGCAAAACACGCTCCAATTCAGATGGAGCAAAATACTCAACATTGTAGCAAGGTACGGCGACAATCGCCCCTCCAAGAGCTACCCAAAGCGGAAGCTGCTACCCGAATTCGGTGAGGAGGCCTCAGACCCCCCACAACCAAATATCAAAGCAGCCACCCGGTCGGATAGACGACCCCTCTACCACCATAGAACGGCATTCAACGCCGCTCACAATACAACACGCGACCCATGCGAGGGCTCGCACCCAAAGAACGGTGCAACAAGATCCATCTATGGACCACGCAAGCGCGCCCCAGCATACAATGCAACACAACAAACATCCGAAGAATGCGGCACACCCAGCTACAGGGGTGCCACACACCCCCTATGTTTCACCGATGAGGTGCTGGACCATGAATTTCCAGAGGGATTCAAGCCCGTAAACATAGAGGCATACGACGGAAAAACAGACCCTGGGGTCTGGATTGAGGACTATATCCTTCATATACATATGGCTCGAGGGGATGATCTCCATGCCATCAAGTACTTACCTCTCAAACTCAAAGGGCCAGCTCGTCACTGGCTCAAAGGCCTCCCCGAAAGCTCCATTGGAAGTTGGGAAGAGCTCAAAGACGCCTTTCGGGCAAACTTTCAAGGGACTGATGTCCGACCTCCGGATGCGGACGACCTGAGCCACATAACTCAACAGCCTGGAGAGTCAGCCCGAAAGCTTTGGAATAGGTTTCTTACTAAAAAGAACCAGATTGTCGACTATCCGGATGCCGAAGCCTTAGCAGCTTTCAAGTACAGCGTCCGCGACGAATGGCTCGCCAGACACCTCGGCCAAAACAAGCCGAGAACGATGGCCGCATTAACAAACCTCATGACCCGCTTTTGCGCGGGTGAGCACAGCTGGCTAGCCAGATGCAGCACCAGCGACCCCAGTACATCTGAAGTTAGAGATGGAAACGGGAAATCACGGTGCAACAGCAATAACAAACGCCAGAATAAATAAGACAGCACGAAGGGCACGGCAGTAAATACCGGGTTCAAAGTCCCTCGGCCAAACCAAAAGCCGCCCTCCAAAGGCACCAGGGATGAACTGTCCAGCCTCAACAAAATTCTGGACCAAGTATGTCAGATCCATAGTACCCCTAGCAAACCTGCTAATCATACCCACAGAGAATGTTGGGTCTTCAAGCAGTCCGGCAAGCTTAACGCCATACACAAGTATCCGGCACGCAGGATGGGCTGCACTGGCATTAGACCCAGTAATTGGCGGATACCACTTCACACGAGTCTTGATGGATGGCAGCAGTAGCCTAAACCTAATATAACAGGATACAATCCGCGGGATGGGGTAAGACCCAACACAAATTTGCCATAGCAATACTACCTTTAAAGGAGTAACGCCGGGCCCAGGGGCTCGTTGTACGGGCTCCCTCCTACTACAAGTTATATTCGGCTCCCCCAATAACTTCCGTCGCGAGCATTTAACTTTCCACATCGCTCCGTTTAAAAGTGGCTATCAAGCACTACTTGGACGCGAAGCTTTCGCTCGCTTTAATGCAATACCACACTGCGCCACCCTAACACTCAAGATGCCCGGTCCACGTGGCATCATTTCAGTGCACGGAAGTATCAAGCGATCTCTGCGCGCCGAAGAGAGTGAGGCTGCCTTGGCAGCCGCACACTAAAGGCGCCCGGACCAGCAAAAGCATCCAATAGGTCGTCAAGACCTCAGACACAACTAACCAAGTCCGGCGCCGCTACTCATATCAAATAAATGGCCACACCCCTATCTTTCAAAAGTACAAGGGGCTCAACGCACGCAGATGAGTGGCGATTTCTTCTTATCTTGAATTATACATGGTTTCTTTAGAAAACTATCCTTTTGCACGACAACCTTTTTACCTAAATTCCTCTCTTTTACAGATTATCATCGTGCTACACCCGTCCAGGATACGGCACAACGGAGACACAGGCGCAGACGTGCAGCAGGGACCCGACCCAAGGATTCTTTTTAGATTAAGACCCTGCGTAAACCTTTTTTACTGTCTCTTGTTGATACATATCCACCGTTGAGAAGGACGCTGACGTCTTGGCATGTGGCCATGCCAGAACAATGCACGTACCTGGACACAAGGGGCTTCTTACAAAGGCCATTCTTCATGCCCGATTTATACCACAAAGACCGAATACCCTAGGGAGTGTTCGGCGTCGCGAGTTTGGCCCTATATGCATCAGCTCCGAATCATTGTCTTTGGTCAAATGTTGGGTTTGCCCGGCTCCTGTGTTTTGGTGCCTTACGTTCTGCTTTACCGGCTAAGGTAGCACCAGGAGAACTACTGCGATTGTGCCCTGGTTCATCCAGATGAGCGCCTCAGTAGAGAAAGCTGAAAACTGACTGTCATGATCTAGCGTGAGACTGGTCAACCACTCTATGACCCATGGGAATGTTAGAATTCCTCCGCCTTAACGAAGGGCCGCTTTCTGGCCAGGCATATACGCACCCCGGGATCGGGAGAGTGCGGAGCCACCAGGGGCTATCTAGTAGCCCCACTGTCAAACTCCTATGGCTAAGTGAAAGTGTTAAAGAATTATAGTCCGGTTGCCTTGCTCGCTCCGCTATCACCTCCTTAATAGGACCAAGACGTTGGGTTAAGTGTGAACGCGTGTTTCTTCGAACACCTCTGCATTATATGCGTGGGGGTTGAAGCCGATGACTGCAATCTTTCAGGTTATACACATGTATACATAAACGGCCGCCCAGGAGGCATCACATTACTTTCAGGCAAAAGTATAAAAGTAGCCTCATAAAAATTTAAAAAGCATTTCGCTTACAATGATATTACATGTCATTCAAACATAATATTTTTTGAGCACCGGGTCTCTATCAAACGAGCACCCTCAAGAGCTTCCTCAAAGTAGTGCTCAGCAGCCCTTCGACCTATGGCCGAATCCTGCGCTGCAACAGTGGTAGCATCCATCTCTGCCCAGTATGCTTTAGTATGGGCAAAGGCCATCCGTGCGCCTTCTATGCACGCCGACCTCTTCATCGCATTTATGCGCGGCACCACATTGAGGACCTGCTACACCAAGCTGAAATAGCTGCTCGGTTTTGACCTTCCGGGCCATAGTTGATCCACAACAGACCTCATGGAGAGTCCGGACAACCTATTTAGTTCGGCCCATTCGGCTAATTGGTCCGTCAACAAAAGCGGACGCTCGGGAGAAAGGAATTGCTTCCAAAATAGCTGGTCTACTTCACGGTCCGTCTGACTCTGGAAGTACTTGGCCTGCAGTGCTCGCCGCCAAATCCATATACGCATCCTCCGAACTCCACAGCCGATCCAAAGGGGGATACCGTGGATCTCCGTACTTCCTCTGCAGCATAAAGGACTTCTCGGCTACAATATCCCCGGCTTCCCGCAGTTCCTCCTTCTTTGCCCTCATAGCAGAGCGGAGGTCTTTTCCCGTTACAGCAGCCTTCTCAAGGTCCGATGCCTTTGCCTGGTTTTCCTTTTCAAGAGCCCGGCAACGGTCTACGGCGGCTTTTAATTCTACGGCCATATTGGCCATCTTCTTCCGGCTCTCGCCATGTGCGGCCTTCTCGGCCCGCAACTCTTCGGCCGCCTTCAAAGCAGCCGCATTACACAATCTTGCTTGTTCCTTGGCTCGGGCAAGTTCCGCCCGCAAGGCTTCAACAGTGGCAGCTCCATCTGCAGTCATAACATGTTAAAAACACTGGCATCATACTCTTCCTATGTGGCTTTTACCAGACAAGGATACTTACCCCGCGCCTCGTCAAGCCTTCTGTTAACAAGCTCGATGTTAGCATCTACCGCATCCAACTGCCGTTCTAAACGGGCAAACTGGCTAGTCCGGCTGGCCACCGGAGCTTCCATCTCCTGCACATAAAGGAAGTATGGTTATTACCTGGGTGTATGATCCTCCGTTCGTCATCGTTTCCGACGACAACCAGAGTCTTAGGGGCTACTGTCTACACAGGGCACACCTAACATGTGTAGGACTATTACACATTCCTTTTTACGTACCTCAAAGCCTGTCAGTAGACTCATAAAAGCTTCATGCAATCCGCTTTCGGCGGACGATATCCTCTCCATCACCATATTCATCAGCACACGGTGATCATCTGAGATGGCCGCTCGCCCCACCAACTCCCTCAGAATGTCCGATCGCACACTAGACAGCGCTGGACTCTTTTGTCTACCCTCTTCGGGAGCCGGACACTGGGAGCCTCGGGGATCAATTGGATCACCTTCTGGCCTCTCCGCACTCGGAGAGGCCCTCCGCGACGACACTTCAGGGTCGCCCGCTTCCGGAGCGGAGGAGTCCGGAGGAGGCGTCTCGCTCTCAATCATCTTTGGAAGAAGATCCCCCGAAGACGAGCTCATTTGAGAGGGGCTAAGGCCCGAACTGCACAAATATATGCGGTGGTTATTTTCTCAGAAGAAAAAGATGGCATATGTGTACTATTAAAGTTTTCGGGTCACTTACGACTCCCGGGAGAATTGATCCCCCCGCGGACTTTGTGCGGCAGCACCGCCCCCCAAGGTAGGGACCCCGGTGGAAGATTTCTTCTCCCGTTTGGAAGCTTCGGCTTCCGAATTCCCGGGCGCAGTCCTTTTCCTCTTCCGGTCATCTTCCTTCGCGGAGACGCTCGCTCCCTCGGTTAGAATAGGCAGCGTTGGGGGCCCGCGTCCGCCCGCATTACCCTCCATAGTATCTTCCTTCAAGGGATCCGGGCAAGGTGCGGTCTGGAGCATCTTTTCCAATACCGGATTCTCCAAACCCTCAGGGAGGGGGGCCGAACACCGAATCAACTTCGCCTTTGTTAGCCAGTCCTGGTCGAAAAAGCAAACTCTCAGAAATAACTTCGTAACGAAGGAAAGATAATATGTTCGGCTAGAGGATTCTTTACCTGTTCAGCGGCGCGGTTACTGCTCAGGCCCACGTCCTCGGTGATTTCTGGACACTCTACTTGAGGTCCGAAGAATGACTTATACATATCCTCATGCGTCAGGCCGAGAAAATTTTGAATGGCACGCGGACCCTCCGGATTGAACTCCCACAAGCGAAGGGGCCGACGTTTGCAAGGCTGGACTTGACAAACCAGCATAACTTGTATTACCGCGACCAAACTGAGATCTCCGTTGAAGAGATCTCGAATGCGGCTTTGCAGTAAAGGCACGTCCTTGGCTGAACCCTAGCTCAGTCCTCTGCTGATCCATGACATTAGTCGTGGTGGAGGGCCCGAGCGAAAAACGGGGGCGGCCGCCCACTTGGCACTTCTAGGAGTCGTGATGTAGAACCACTCCTGTTGCCACAATGCAGACACCTCTGGGATGGAACCTTTGGGCCACGGAGCTCCCGTCATCTTGCGTATTGAGGCGCCTCCACACTCTGCATGTTGCCCTTCGATCATCGTCGGCTTTACTTCAAAGGTCTTGAGCCATAAGCCAAAGTGGGGGGTAACCCGGAGGAAGGCCTCGCATACGACAACAAAAGTCGTGATATGCAGGAAGGAGTCCGGAGCTAGATCATGGAAATCTAGCCCGTAATAAAACATCAAGCCCCTGATGAAAGGATCCAGTGCAAAACCTAGACCCCGGAGGAAGTGGAGGACGAACACAACGCTCTCGTTGGGTTTGGGAGAGGGGACGGCCTGCCCCCGGGGAGGCAGCCGATGCGATATTTCGGCGGTCAGATACCTAGCCTCCCTCAACTTTTTGATGTCTTCTTCCGTGACGGAGGAGGGCATCCATCGGCCTTGAAGGCTGGATCCGGACATGACTGAAGGTTCGGAGCACCTGACCTGAGCTTTGGGCGTTTGAGCTTGAGGCGGGGGAAGGATTCGATTGAGCACGGGAGGGAAAAGTAAAAGCTTTGCCCCTTTATAAAGAGGGTGGATATCAAGCGTCCTCCCCGTGTCCGTTTGGACTTGCATATGATCTAGGAGTCCTAGAAGCGGTTGGGTTACCCACGCCCGTATTGATGAGAATCCCGTAATAAGGGGACACGATCTCTACTTTAACAAGACGTGCCAGGGAAACCACCTCGCATAACACGCTGAGGTGGGTAATTAAACGACTCGGATAAAGGCTTGGCCGTGGCATGTCGCACCACGGAATACGTCAGCAGATTAGATTTGTATAAATATTATTCTCTCTATGGCAGTATGTGGAAACTTATTTTACAGAGCCGGACACTATCTTTGTGTTCAAAATCTTCTATGAAGTACTTGGAGGAGGAACCCGCCTTGCAATGCCGAAGACAATTTGCGCGCCGGACTCGTCGTCATTGAAGCCTGGTTCAGGGGCTACTGAGGGAGTCCTGGATTAGGGGGTGTTCGGATAGCCGAACTATACCTTCAAGCCGGACTCCCGGACTATGAAGATACAAGATTGAAGACTCTATCCCGTGTCCGGAAGGGATTTTCCTTGGCGTGGAAGGCAAGCTTGGCGATACGGATGTTCAGATCTCCTACCATTGTAACCGACTCTATGTAACCCTAACCCTATCCGGTGTCTATATAAACCGGAGGGTTTTAGTCCATAGGACAACATACACATCAACAATCATACCATAGGCTAGCTTCTAGGGTTCAGCCTCTCTGATCTCGTGGTAGATCAACTCTTGTACTACCCATATCATCAATATTAATCAAGTAGGACGTAGAGTTTTACCTCCATCGAGAGGGTCCGAACCTGGGTAAAACTTCGTGTGCCCTGCCTCCTGTTACCATCCGGCCTAGATGCACAGTTCGGGACCCCCTACCCGAGATCCGCCGGTTTTGACACCGACAAGCACCACACGTGCAAATTCAGCAGCCTTTTGCATTCCAACCCGTAATTCCTGATCATGACTGGATAATTAGACGACATCCAGCTCTGGATCGCCTAGACTGGGAGAAGTTCAAGGAGATCAAGAACACGCTCTAGACAACGATGGTGCAGCCGTAGGTCTACGCCAGATCTAGTAGCAAGGGGACCACATACAAATGCGCGTGAAACTCAGTTAGCCACACGCCGGCTTGCTCGGTTTAGCGCATGCTAGCCCACTGGGGTGATCGCTCGCTTTGTTATCCATGGGGTAGCCCTGGCGGCTCCTTCAAGCAATCATCAATTGGTCAACCCTGACATAATGCCACTGCCCTAAAACCACCAAGACCCGCTTGACCTGACCACATGACCGTAGATGGAGACATGTTTCAAAAGCTCCATAAGAATGATGGACCATTGAAAACCACACCTTTGGTGACAATTCCAAAGGAAAGGTATTGGGTCTTGGTAAGATGACCATTTCAAGAGAAAACTCTAAAAAATGGCATGCTTGTTGAATCGCTTGGTTACAATCTTCTTTTCATAGATAAGCGACACCCAACTATGGCTTGCCCGTGCTATTTACGGAAGTTGATTATCAAGTCTTTCGCAAAGATGATTACACCATCGTATTTACCGGTACTAGATGATCTGTTGCGCCCTTGGTGCAAAAGCCAATTGCAACCGAGAAGTTAACCAAGTTATATGCCAAATGCAACAAATAATTTAAGCAAACAACACGAAATATATTTACATGATTTGATGTTTGTCCACACATGAGCCCTTTGCTTAGGTGGGTTAGTGAACTCTAAGCTTTTTTTCCTGTGGGCCTGCACTTATTTCGGAATTGTCAAAATAAGGACTTTGAGCGGGGCCATGAGCACCTATTCCAACCATGCCCATGTGGTCGGGCACCCGACGTGTGCTTAGTCCATTGACTCGCCACGACATGACCGTGTGTTTGAGCACCCCGCCCCCGTGTCCTGTGTTATCTATCGTGCACTGTTTGCTTGCAAATCTATCGTGTACCATTTGCTTCTGAAAGTGGGTGATCATGACAACTGTGAGTTTGGGCTTGCATGACGCGGTAGGTGTGGACCATGGCATAGAGCACAATCATTACAATCAATTGTAGTCAATAAGCCAAGTAACCTATGAACAACATGTTTTACGAATGATCCGCAGAAGGTGCCTGGTTCCCTGCAAAACTATGAATAAGAAAAAAAAGGCGAAGCCAACTATATGAAATTAATTTCAATGAACACACTCAAAAAGTAAAACAAACTAGCAGGAAAAAAATCTTAGCGAACTATGAGAAAGTATGATTGTAACCAAATGGTAGGCCACAATATGATGTTAGTCAAATGGCTTTAATGGCTAAGGAGGAGTTTTCTCTGCCCTTCTTTTCTGAATTAGTTTTTACAGCAGCTTGGAACATCTGGACTCTCAGAAATGCAAAACTCTTCAGAAATGAAAGACCAACCTTTGCTGCTTGGAGGAGAAATTTCTTACATGACATAACTCTATTCTTACAGGATAAAATGTAAATATAGGGATAAACTTCTGGAAGGGGTCTCTTCCTTGCCTTAATTGGTTTGACTGGCCATTTGGTCTTCTGGCTATTATTTTTTTGCGGAGAGCCTTCTCACTCTTGTATAGGTAGTTTTTTCTCTTTGTTAGTCTGGTTTTGTTATAGTTGGTAGGTGTTGTAACTTTGTATTTCATGAAATAAATCACAATGGGGCTTTTGCCCTGCAGTACATAGTAAAAAAACAATATGATGTTAGTTTAGTTTGATTGAATTGGTTTTGATTGCCATAGCGAAATAACATAGTCAAACACGTCACAAGAGCAAAGCAGGGCATATGGAATATGATTGATTCATTTAGATTGTGCATGCCGACCCGCTCCGGCCTTGGCTCAAACACAAATATGGCTGAGAAGGTAAGCGAAGTATGTGAATTATATTTCATTTAGTAGTCTACTGACCCCCTGGAGACATAATTGTCGATTCTACATGTTTTCTTCTATTTTTATTTGTTTTTTCTTCGGTTTCACTTGTTTTTGTCAGTTTTTTTCTTCTTCTTTTTAATATTTTTCAACTCGTGCCTACATTTTTCATACACATATTACATTTATGGATACATCAGGAAAAAATTTATACACATTTCACATTTTTCAAATATATGTTTTGATGTCTATTTATTTTTCATACACATTGCACGTTTTTGGTATACATCTAATTTTCTTATACATGATTAACATTTTTAAATACATTTTTTGAATATCTTTTTTCCAAAACATGTTAAATATATTTTAAATACACATTGAATTTTTTAATGACATAAAAAAGATTTAATTATGTAGACATTTTTATAGTGATAAATATATATTTTATATGCCACAAATTTATGAAATTCACAAACATTAAAAAAATGTAATTTACATTTTTAATGATATGAGGCCTTTTTTTTGAATTAAAAAACATTTTTACATCATATAAACATTTTGTGAAATCTCATGTTCATTTCTTTTGAAATACGTGATCATTTTTTAAATGTCACAACCATATTTTTAATGCTATATATATTTTTTATATTTACACTAACAGATGTTTTACACCGTGTTAACATTTTTTATATTTGCAGAGAACGTTTTTTATTTTTGAAGTACATTACTTTTTTGAAAATATGTATTTAGAATATATTATAAAATATAAATAAAGAAAAGTAAAGAAAGAAAGGAATGAAACTGGTCGAGTAACGTACTGGGCCGGCCAACTTAGCGCGTTTCTAAGCGAGTTGTACTTATGTCTCGGTAGACGCAAGACAAAGACGTGCCCTAAACCCAGTGCCCCCGAGTACTCTCAATCGCCTAGAGAAAATAAGAGGACCCACATACACGGCGGACAAATATGGCCCATATCGATAAAGTACATTACAGGAGCTGGTACGAACTTCACAGAGGCAGCAGAGATGCACAACGGATCACTCATCCAGCACGGTTGGATAAAGCCAACCATACACAGTCAAAGTTTGTAATCTGGCTGATGCTTTTCCACTGAGCTGCGCTGCCCGAGCGAATTCCGAACTGTATCGGGCGGCAGCTTGACCTCATCATAAAGTAAGTTAACAAACAACTAATCATACATCGAAACAGAGTCAGCAAGATCTCTCCATAAGGCTAGCCACAAAGCAACAGTCATTGATGTGGCAAGCATTGTCCGGTTATACCTGACAGTTGACAGCCTCCTAATTTATGTACAAGGGTTGGTGAGGCACTTATCCATTTTTGGCCATAATTCGCATTTACAATAAGCTAATAATCGAGCTGGTGGCAGTCGGATAAGACCAATCGATGTGGATTGCATTTGCGCGGGCGAGTTTGGTGCGGTAGATGGGTTTGCCTTTTTCCGGATCGTTTTCGGTGTGAATGAACGCCTTGTATTTTAACTCGTTTTGTTAAGGCTAATATGGGCCATGGTAAGGAAAAAGCTAGTCATAATACGTGGGTTTTGGATGATTGGAGAAGGCGGCACAACTGAGAAAAAGTCAAGGCAATCATACATGCGTCTCCATGGATGGATAGATGGTCTAATGCTTCGCTGGATTTGCGTTAGTTTGACGTCGAGTTGAAAGAGTCACCAGTCAAGAAAGAATTGAAAGAGTCATCAACAGAGGAGTGAATTCCGTTTTTTACCCTTTATTTTAACATTTTTGACACTAATTACCTCATTTAGCGAGATTTCATTCATTTTACCTCATTTAGCAAAAGTATTGCCACAATTTACCCTGTTTAAAATTGTGTGAGCATTCTGACCTGTGCCGCATAGAGCATAACTTCTCCCGACCGGCTCGGCACAATGGAGGTCACTCACATCACGTCCAACGCACAACGCCCGAGTCGGCCGCGCGCCATGCTCACCTCCAGTCGCTTCTAGCTTGTGTCGCCTGCCCCAATCGATTGCATTGCTTGTCCAGGCTTCCGACCGAATGCACCCGTCAGGCTCGCTCGAACCTAGTGTTAGATATTGTCAGGCATCGGCGATGGCGACACCGACCGATGGATTCTCATGGCTCCATCAAGCTCCCCGACATCGGGCTAGGCATGTCCATTTACGTGAACCGCTGCACTGAATCTTCTTCTTGCTTTGGTGACATCAGGACCAAACGTGCAAGCAGCTAGACAAGGAAGCTAGCACAGATGGATTGATGAACAATGCCACATGCGCATGCACGCGTAGGTGAACCTGGGCTTTGCACTAGCGCTACATCCGATCGGTCGATCACGATGCCGTCGGCAGAACACTGCGTAACTTGGCGATCGATGGAAGAAACTCTGATCGATAGATTGCAACAGGCTATAGTCTCGAGCCTCACATTTCTTTATTGCTTTGATCTGGTGATATTAGAACGTGGTGTACAAAGATATATATAGCACCTAGCCCTAGCCAAACTAAGCCTATACGTATCCCATGTGAAGACTGCCTCCTGCCCTAGTCGGACATGGACATCGTGATTTATTCCAATAACCATCAGGCTGTGCTCAGTTGATGGCGGGTCTGTGACGACGGTGCGATCATATCGGGCCTGGCCGGTCAGGAGAAGTTAGGAGGACCGGTTCAACAAGGAGAAAAATAGATAGGAAAAAATCGTCGATGTGGCATTGCTAGCTAGACCTGACAATTTGGACCCGCCAGTCAGAACAGATACAAAATTTTACACAGGGTAAATAGTGGCAACACTTTTGTTAAATGGGGTAAAACGGATGAAATCCTGCTAAATGGGGTAATTAGTGACAAAAATATCAAGATAGGGGGTAAAAACTGGAATTCACTCTCAACGGAGCATATATATTATATACAAAATAAAAGACCGAACTTGTTGTTGAGAAAGGTGATGACTGGAAAGCAATCTGTTTCCCCAATAAAAAAACGAATGCAAGCTGAGTAATCTAATGCATCATTATAACTTTAGATTCAGGGAAGTTATTGGCTGGACCGTGTCAGATCTTGCTACCTCACTTGGATCCTCGACATCAACAAGTTCACGCGGGCTTTATGTTTACGGTGGCCTTGGCACGAATAGAAGGAGCCCACAAAGTTCTGGGTCGGTAGTGGGAACCCATGTCATGAGGAGGGCCTCAACTTCTTCTACGCCTGTACCACCATCACGACCGAGAACGGTGCAAGGACTCCATTTTGAAACTCCCCTTGGCCTCTTGGACGCAAGTCCAAAGACATTGCTCCGCTCATTTACGAGACTTCCTCCCGAAAGCATTGGAAGGTACGGGAGGCCCTCAACCTCAAGGACAATGTGTGGATCCTCAAAACCAGACCGCTCGCATTTCCATCGAGCATGTTGCGCAATTCTTCACCCTTTGAATGCTACTGCATGAGGTACACCTGGATGAGCTAGCCGATGATGACATCCTATGGAAGCACACAGAATCCAGGCACTACTCCGCGGCCTCCGCTCACAGGGCACAATTTTTGGGCTTGGTCCTCTCTCCCATGGACCAAATGGTTTGGAAGACTTGGGCCCCACCAAAATGTTGGGAAACGTAGTAATAATTCAAAAAAAAAATCCTACGTGTCATCAAGATCAATCTAGGAGATGCTAGCAACGAGAGAGAGGGAGTGCATCTTTATACCATTGAAGATCGCTAAGCGGAAGTGTTACAAGAACGCGGTTGATGGAGTCATATCGCGGCGATTCAAATCACGGAAGATCCGATCAAGCGCCGAACGAACGGTGCCTCCGCGTTCAACACACATACAACCCGAGGACGTCTCCTCCTTCTTGATCCAGCAAGGCGAGAGGAGAAGTTGAGGGAGAGCTCTAGCAGCACGACGGCGTGGTGGCGGTGGAGCTCGTGGTTCTCCGGCAGAGCTTCACTAAGCACTATGAAGGAGGAGAAGGAGGAGATGGGGGAGGGGAGGACTGCGCCAGGGGAAGGGGTGTAGCTGCCCTCTCTCTCCCTCACTATATATAGGGGGAAGGGGAAGGGGGAGGCGCCCAGGGGCGGCGGCCACAGGGGAAACCCTAGATGGGTTTGGGTGCCCCCACCCCTAGGAAACTTACCCCCCAGGCCGGGAGGGGCGGCTGCCCTAGGGGAGGCGCCCCCACCTCTCCAGGTTACGTGAGAGGGGGTGGGAGGGGCGCACAACCCCTTAGTGGGCTAGTGTGGCCCCTCCCTTGGCCCATAAGGCCCCCCAATGCTTGTCGGGGCCTCCGAAGCACCTTTCGGTCATGCTGGTCGTCACCCGGTACTCCCAGAACAATTCCGGACTCCAATACCCTTCGTCCAATATATCGATCTTCACCTCCGGACCATTTCGGAGTTCCTCGTCACGTCCGGGATCTCATGCGGGACTCCGAACAACCTTCGGTAACCACATAATATTCCCATTACAACTCTAGCGTCACTGAACCTTAAGTGTGTAGACCCTACGGGTTCAGGAACCATGCAGACATGACCGAGACACCTCTCCGGCCAATAACCAATAGCGGGATCTGGATACCCATATTGGCTCCCACATGTTCCACGATGTTCTCATCAGATGAACCACAATGTCGGGGATTCAATCAATCCCGTATACAATTCCCTTTGTCCATCGGTATGTTACTTGCCCAAGATTCGATCATCGGTATCCCTATACCTTGTTCAATCTTGTTACTGGCAAGTCTCTTTACTCATTTCATAACACATGATCATGTGACTAACTCCTTAGTCACATTGAGCTCATTATGATGATGCGTTATCGAGTGGGCCCAGAGCTACCTCTCCGTCACACGGAGTGACAAATCCCAGTCTCGATTCGTGCCAACCCAACAGACACTTTCGGAGATACCTGTAGTACACCTTTATAGTCACCGAGTTATGTTGTGACGTTTGATACACCCAAAGTACTCCTACGATATTCGGGAGTTGCACAATCTCATGGTCTAAGGAAATGATCTCTGTTGGAAAAGGCAGTGCCTAGGAGGCGCTTAGGCACGCTTAGGTGCTAGGCAATGGCCAAATGCCTCGCCTAGGGCATAAATGGAGGTCTAGGCAGGGCAAGCAAGGAATTGCCTACCCAAGCAAGAAATCATGCATCATATTGCACCGATATGCCAAACGCGTTATATTCCAATGCAATAGACGGTAATTAACTTATTTATATGCCCTAAAATAATATCAACACCCATATAATAATCACAAATACATGACGAGTAAAACCAATATTACCGCCTAGGCCACACCTAGGGTGCTTAGGCACCGCCTAGGCACTAGGCGAAGGCCAACCGCCTTGCTTATGCCTACCGCTTTTTCCAACCTTGGAAATGATACTTGACATTAGAAAAGCTCTAGCAAACGAACTACATGATCTTGTTCTATGTTTAGGATTGGGTCTTGTCCATCACATCATTCTCCCAATGATGTGATCCCGTTATCAACAACATTCAATGTCCATGGTCAGAAAACCACGACCATCTGTTGATCAACGAGCTAGTCAACTAGAGGCTTACTAGGGACATATTACAATATATGTATTCACACATGTATTACGGTTCCCGGTTAATACAATTATAGCATGAACAATAGACAATTATCATGAACAAGGAAATATAATAATAACCATTTTATTATTGCCTCTAGGGCATATTTCCAACAGTCTCTCACTTGCACTAGAGTCAATAATCTAGTTCACATCGCCATGTGATTAACACTCATAGTTTACATCGTCATGTGACTAGAGTCAATAATCTAGTTCACATCTCCATGTGATTAACACCCAAGAGTTTACTAGAGTCAATAATCTAATTCACATCACCATGTGATTAACACTCAATGAGTTCTAGGGTTTGATCATGTTATACTTATGAGAGAGGTTTTAGTCAACGGGTCTGCAACATTCAGATCCGTGTGTACTTCGCAAATCTCTATTTCATATTGTAGATGTTGCTACCATGCTCCACTTGGAGCTATTCCAAATGGTTGCTCCACTATACGTATCCGGTTTGCTACTCAGAGTCATCCGGATAGGTGTTAAAGCTTGCATCGACATAACCCCTTACGCCGAACTCTTTATCACCTCCATAACCGAGAAACATTTCCTTATTCCTAAGGACAATATTGACCGGTGTCCAATGATCCACTCCTGGATCACTCTTATACCACCTTTCCAGACACGTGGCAAGGCACATATCTGGTGCGGTACATAGCATGGCATATTGTATAGAGCCTATGGCTAAGGCATAGGGGACGACCTTCGTCCTTTCTCTTTCTTCTGCCGTGGTCGAGCATCAAGTATTAACTTCACACCTCACAACTCGGGCAAGAACTCCTTTGACTGATCCATCTTGAACTCCTTCAAGATCATGTCAAGGTACGTGCTCCGTGAAAGTCTTATCAGGCGTCTTGATCTATCTCTATAGATCTTGATACCCAATATGTAAGCAGTTTTACCCATGTCTTCCTTTGAAAGACTCCATTCAAACAACCCTTTATGCTTTCCAGAAAATTTACATCATTTCCGATCAATAATATGTCATCCACATATACTTATTAGAAATGTTGTAGTGCTCCCACTCACTTTCTTGTAAATACAAGTTTCTTGCAAACTTTGTATAAACCCAAAAGCTTTGATCACCTCATCAAAGCGTATGATCCAACTCCGAGATGCTTGCTCCAGTCCATAGAAGGATCACTGAAGTTTGCATACCTTTTAGCATCCTTAGGATTGACAAAACCTTCTGGTTGTATCACATACAACCTTTCCTCACAGAAATCGTCAAGGAAACTTTGTTTTGACATCCATCTGCTAGATTTCGCAAATGAAAATGCAGCAACTGTTAACATAATTCTAATAGACTTGAGCATCACTATGATTAAGAAAGTCTCATCACAGTCAACTCCTTGAACTTGTCGAAAATTCTTTAAGACAAGTCGGGCTTCATAAATGGTGACATTACCATCAGTGTCTGTCTTCTTCTTAAAGATTCATTTATTCTCAATGGCTTGCCAATCATCGGGCAAGTCCACCAAAGTCCATACTTTGTTCTCATACATGGATCCTATCTCGAATTTCACGGCTCCTAGCCATTTGTTGGAATCCAGGCCCACCATCACTTCTCCATAGCTCGTAGGTTCACCGTTGTCCAACAACATGCCCTTTAAGAAAGGGTTACTACTCAGAAGTTGTACGCACCCTTGTCGACCTACGAGGTTCGATAGTAACTTGATCTGAAGCTCCATGATCATCATCATTAGCTTTCTCTTCAACTGACGTAGGTGCCACAAAAACATCTTTCTGTGTTGCGCTGCTCTCTGGTTGAAGTGAAGGTTCAACAACCTCATCAAGTTCTATCTTCCTCCCACTCAATTCTTTCGATAGAAAACTCTTTCTCGAGAAAGGACCTGTTTATAGCGACAAACACCTTGCCTCAGATCTGAGATAGAAGGTATACCCAATCGTCTTCTTTGGGTATTCTATGAAGACACAATTGTCCGCTTTGGGTTCGAGCTTTTCTGGCGGAAGCCTATCGACATAGGCATCGCAGCCCCAAACCTTAAGAAACAACATGAGGTACATCCTGGATGAGCTAGCCGATGATGACATCCTATGGAAGCACACAGAATCCGGGCACTACTCCGCGACCTCCGCTTACAGGGCACAATTTTTGGGCTTGGTCCTCTCCCCCATGCACCAAATGGTTTGGAAGACTTGGGCCCCATCAAAAGTCAAGTTTTTTGCTTGGCTCGCGCTTCAGAATAGGATCTGGACTGCTGACAGATTGGGGAAGCGAGGATGGCCTAACTGTGGCCCTTGCCCCTTGTGCCGACGGATGAAGGAATGTGACCCTCATCTTTTCTTCAGAAGCCGCTCCACTCTCAGGCTTTGGAATCTGGCTATTCAGAAATTTCGCATCCATGACATGGACACGTCCGCATGTCACTTGTTCGACTCCGTTCAGGCTTGGTGGGCGAGCACGTGCACCGCCGCCACCACCGACAGAACAACAAAGGCATCGATTACCATGCTAGTGCCATGGGTCATCTGGAACGAGCGCAACGCAAGAGTGTTCACGCAAAAGAGCGCACCCCCGCAAATCTTGCTCAACATCATTGTCGACGAGGCAAACATTTGGATCAAAGGGGCAAAGAAACTAGGGTCTTTTTTATTGCGAGAATAATTGTCATGCTGTAACATGGGTGTGTGTTGTAACAAACTCATTCTCCTCCTTATTTAATACTCCCTCCGTTCCTTAATATAGGGTGTATAGTTTTTGGCACGGAAATTAAAGAACGCATGTGGAGGGAAAATTTCCCAAATTTTGGGCGAGATTACACCTAACTAATTGACATGAGAAAATAGAGGAGCTTGCCTAATATAAAGAAATGTAATCAAATCCCTAAAAACATTATCCAGAGGAGTGGTGCAACGCAATACATCTTATATTTCGGATTTTTTCTTAAAAATCTATATACCTTATATCAAGGAACAGAGGGAGTATATGAGACAAAATCTTTTGCCTCCGTTTCAAAAAAAAACTCTAAATACGGGTCCTGCTATATACTCCCTCCGTTCATAAATATAAGTCTTTTTATAGATTTCAATATGAACTACATATAGATGTATATAGACATATTTTAGAGTGTAGATGCACTCATTTTGCTTTATATGTTGTCTGTATTGGAATGTCTAGAAAGACTTATATTTAGGAACGAAACTGCGATGGATTATTTCCAAAAAAAACTTGCTGCGATGGTTGTGGCCATTTCCTATTTTGCGCCTTCAACGCCTGTTACTAGTATCCCAACAACTTCACGCACGCCCTACCCCACCGAGAGGTCCTATTGGACGCTCGCGAGCGGCAAACAGCAGAGCATTCGCTGAAGAGCACGCAAAACGGGCCGGCCCATTTGTAGGCGCTGAACGTAATAAAAACTTATGAAAGTTAAGCAGATTCCTGGTCTCGAACTCCCTCCCGCACGCTACAAACAAGCGTTGTTAACCAGTTAAGCCAGCCACTCTACATGGCCATAATGCAGCGCAAATTCTTAATTAATAGCTACAGAGGCGGACCAGTTTTTAAAAAGTTTCACTTGGGAGAATGTGAACAAATTTCCTTCAAAAAAGCCAATAATTTTTTACATGTGAAAAATCAAAACTCGAACAACTTCTAAAATATGAATTTTGAAAAAAGTGAACAAAAACTGAAAACATGAACAACTTTTTTATATAGGCTGATTTTTTAAAAAATATACATTGAACGTTTTTGTAATATACGCTGAACAATTTGTAAAACACACTGAACATTTCTGTGATATACACTGAACAAGTTTTCCATCTACACAATGAACATTTCGTAGTATGCGTTGAACAAATTCTTGATATACGATGAACAAGTTTAAAATACAAGGTGAATAATTTCTTAATATACGATGAACATTTTTTTTAATAATATAAGATGAATACTTTTTAATATATGATGAACATCTTTTAATACATGGTGGACCTTTTATATACTAAAGAATGTAAAACAGAGAAAAGAAACAGTAAAAAAGAAAAGAAAAGAAAGGAACAAGCAGAGAAAAATAAAAAGAAGAAAAAGTCAAAAATAGAATAAAACCTAGTAAAAACAAAACAGAAAAAACTGGTCCAGGGAACCTTCTCGAAAGTTCCCAAAACCAGCCAAGAACCTTCACGAACGTTCCCAAGATCCCGCAACGAAGAAACAGAAACGAGAAGAAACAGGTGGGATGCTGAATCGTGGGCCGGCCCAAGTGGAAGCGACAAGTCCTGCTCTTCAGCGAAGCTACGAAGATTTGACGCTAACGAGCGTCATATATGAATGAATTACCCCCCCCCCCCCCCACCCCCCTCAAAAAAAAAAAACTTCATGCACGCCCCTGTTTGTAGCTGCACTCGGCCCATTTAGATTCTTCTTTTCTCTTTCCCACTGTACGCGCCTCTTTACCGTATGTTCGGTCAATCTATGTAATTTTGTTTCTCAACGGTTTTAGGAACCTTCTAAAATGTGACACCGGTTTTATCTTGGAAGATTTTCTCATGGTTTTTCAGGACATCTTAGTTTTTCTTTTTTCTTTTTCATTTTTCACTTTCTTTTTCAAATTCATGACCTTTTTCCACAATCATGAACTTTTTAAAGCTTCACGAACTTTTTCTAAATTCATGAATATTTTTTTCAAGTTGTGACTTTTTATAAAATTTGCAAGCATTTCTTAAAATTATTGAAGATGTTCAAATCCGTAACTTTTTCTATTTCATGAAATTTACAAAATTCGCACAAAAAAAATCAAACTCGTGAACTTTTTTGAAGTTAATGTACTATTTAAAAATATGTGCACATTTTATCCATGAAATTTCTTAATTTCATGAAAGTTTTTCAAATTCATGAACTCTTTCAAATCCATGAACTTTTGATTTAAGCTCGTGTTTTTTTAGTTTCGAAGAAAAAGCATGTCATGAACTTATATGAAAATTGCACAAAAACAAAAAATTTAATTTTTCAATTATTTGATTTTTAAATTTGTGAACTTTTTAAAATCCATGAACATTTTTAAAATTCGTGATTTTTTTCAAATTCATGAATTTTCCATTGGATTTGCATATTTTCAAAAAATGGATGGACTTTTTCCAATCTATGAACGTTCTTTTGAATTCCTGAACTTTTTCAAATCCGCAAACATTTTTAAAATCCATAATTTTTTTAATTGTTGAACATTCTTCGGTTTCATGGACTTTTTCATATTCTTGAAGTTATTTCAAATTCATAATCTTTTTTGAGCAACCAAACATTTTTATATTGTACAAAATGTTTTCTTGAGAGAAGTCAAATCATGCCCAGCCAATCAGGAGTGCCGCTACAATGTCATTGATCGAGAACAAAGTTCCCTCCGCGAACCAGTGAAAAGCATCCAGATTCCGTCTTTCCTCCACGTAACTGCACCTTGTTATTTTGAACGAAACATATCTGCAGCCAGGCGACCAAATCCTACCACAACCAGCGAAGCACTGGTTGTCTCCCTGGCGCTTAAGGCACTGCAGGGTCGCAGCTACGTGCCGCCGCCAAATCCTATCGGCGCCTTAAGCGCCGAATACAGCCTATTTGGTACAAGGCGCACACCCCCTGTACAAAAAACTAACCAACTGGATCACATCACCGAATGTGCTAGTATCCTTTTTTTTAAATCTTTATAAGATGCAAAAACGCAGCCGTTTTGATGTTTGCTTTCCTTTTCCTTTTTCTTTTTTTTTCTATCTTGTTTTTTTTCTTTTTCCTTAAATGCGTGAAAAATTTCACATACAACGAAATTACTGCCAAACCGATGAACTTGTTTTTAAATTAGATGAACTTTTCCAAAACTGGTGAAATTTTTCCATATTTGATGAACATTTTTCAAAATCAAAGAACTTTTTATTTAAATCGATGATTTTTTTTCAAATTCGATGATTTTTTTCCAACACTTGATGAACTTTTTTCAAATAAGTTGAACTTTTTTCAAAATTGATGACCTTTTTCAAACTCGGTGAACTTTTTTCTAAATCCAATGAACTTTTTTCGAATTCAATGAACTTTTTTCAAATTTTGATGAACATTTTTCAAGGTCGATGAACTTTTTTCGAACTCGATGAAACTCAATGTTCGATGACCTTTTTTCAAATTCCGATGAACTTTTTTCAAATTCGATGACCTTTCACCAAATTTTGATCAACTTTTTTCAAATTTGATGAACTTTTTTTAACTCGGTGATTTTTTTTAATTTGATGATTTTTTTCTAAGAACGAGAGACATACTGTAGCAAACCGGTTTTTTTTCCTAAAAAAAAGTCTATACTGTAGGAGTTTTAGAATGAAGAAAAAAAATGGTCGAGCGGGAGCCAGCGATCGATCGGGCAGCGAGCGGCGGCACCCAGCGATCGAGCGAGTGGGGGCACCCAGCGAGCGCTGCTGGGCCAGGCCCATGCTAGCGACTCACAGCGGGCGCTGGAATCTCCAACGGGCGCTGAAGGCACCAAGGACGAGGTCTCTGTGCCACCCGCTGCCCTTAGGAACAGCCCACTGTAAAGAGCCGGAACTGGGTCGGACCAGTAACCAATTATCGCAATGTTTTGTTATCAAGATGATGTCATGCGTGTTTTTCGTTTATTCTTCAAATTGCTTTTTTCTATTTTTTTGTATTACAATATATATTACTCATATTTTACATAATTTTTAAAAATGTTAGTCTTGCATATAAAATGTTAGGCATGCATATAAAAATGTTTCTGTGGTATACCAAAAAGAAAAAAATGTGAATGTACAAAGTACAAAATGTTAATCATGTATACTAAAAATGTTAATCATAAGTACGAATAATTTTCTTGACAGTTATAAATGTTTATACAAATATTAAAAATGTTCATGTAATTCAAGTAAAGATTTGAACACTCAAAAATAATTTATGTCATAGTTAAAAAGAACATAACAACTTAACAAAAAGTGTTCGTAATTTTTTTAACAAAAGAGCGTACAATGTACAAAAAAATGTTTGCATAGTTTGGAAATTTTTTTGTCATACATAAAATGGTTTAACTTATATTTAAAAATATTTAACACTAACACGTATGTGAAAACTATATTCAAATTTTTTTGTCATAAAATGTTAAACATGTATTTAAAAACTATTAAACATGTGTAAAAAATACATTACATGAATACAAAAAAAATGTACAATAAGTATGAAAAGTAGATTTGTGTTGAAAAAACAAAAACCAGAAAACCGCCAAAGAAACAAAAAAGAAAAGAGAAGATAACAAAATCAAGAAGAAAACTAAGAAAACCATAGTATAAAGAAGAAGAAAAAAGCGAAGAAAACCATTGAAAAAATAAAGAAAATCGAAAGCATAACGAAGACAAAGAATATCAACCAGAAAATAAAGAAAACCAGGGAAAAACAAACAGAAAACAAGAAAAAGGAATGAAAACCAGACTGAACCAACCGAACGCAGCAACCCGATGGAGTGAGCGAAGACATCTACTACCCTTATAAAAGGAAGAGAGGGGCAGATCCAAACAATCTGCACCGTACCTTTCTCAGATTTAACGTCCCAGATTCATTCCATGTTTAACACCAAGCCACTAACCACGTCTTACCGCTAAACATGAGGATTTGAATGAAAAAAAAAACGTCCCGATTCCCTCACCCACGAGGCCACGACCCTCCCGACGCCCGCTCCCCTGGCTCTTCGCAGCCTCACCCCTGCACCCCCAACCGCCCCGCCTCCCCGCGCACTGCCGCCCCTGTGCCCCGCCTCCGCCGCCGCCCCGCGCACCTCCCCGCGCACCGCCCCGCGCCGCCGCCCCTCTCCCCGCCTCCTCCGCCGCCGGCCCGCGCGCCTGGCGAGGGCGCTTCGGCCGGCCGACGGGGCGAGGGCGAACGGCGAACATGGAACAATGACACGCGCGGAACGGGCGCTGGCCAACGTGTCCGGCCGGACCTGAGACCGTGGCGCGCACTGCCCAACGTGGAACACCGGTCTCTTCCTGGCCGTCGGTGACCTCTCGGTTGCCACCTCCGGCCTTATCTCCTACGGAACAAGCTACTCCATCCATCGGTATCTAGCCACCACCTCATCTCTTTCCCTCTCAATTCATTCTTCTGTTGTTTGTTTTTCAACTGTAGCAAAATTCATCGCACCCTGCTTGTGATTACCTTCATCATCCTCACTAATTTTGAAAGTTTTCAATACTAACAACTTCAACAGTATGTACAATTACTTTCTTCCTTTATTCTGTCAACGTCTAATTTTATAGAGCTCTACATATACAAGACTGACCACACATTACCCCGTTTCCCCTTGAAAGACCATTGAGGAAGAATGGTACTGTAGCGAGGAATTCATGAGCATATATTCTGCCCTGCCTAGAAGATCTTCACAACTCTCTATGCCCTTCTATATATGTTCAACATTTCTAAGTTTATATCCGCATATGACTAAGAAAGGAATGGATGTACCAACATTTCGAGTGCATTATTGTTCCATTTAGATTCCAGTGGAGTTTCTTAAATATATCGTAGATCTATTTTTTACACACAGGTTGCAAGATCTGAGGAATTTGATTGGAGTGCTTCACATGGTGGCCCTTTGATTTCTCCAACTCTGGCATAATTGCATTGGAATTATTTCTGATTAAGTATTAGCTCTTGGATTACTCCTATGGTAACGTCTCTTAATCCGGATTGCACACACTGATTCTACATGTCCCCTGATTTTCTTTAACCAATTCTACATTTCCAGCCTCAAGGTGGATTATGATAATTTACTGTTTTATCTTTGTACTGGGAAGGTTTACATTGAAGTTATTCCTGCGTCGAAGATTCCATACAGATCTGAAGAGCTGTAAATTGTTATGGTATTCACATTGCTGCTGCTGCTGAATGTGTTGTGCTTCTCACCACTCATGTTCATTCTTGTGTTATGCCCATAAGGAAATATAAGGTGCTGAACTGGTCTTTTTGGTGCATGGCTGGTCGTTTTGGTGTTTCTAGGAATGCCTCTGCGGCAACACACAGGTGACTGATTTCAGCGACAATTCTTCTATGAAGTGTGTGGTTCACTCCACCTATTACAAATGTTCGAAACCTAAAAGTAGGTTTGCTCTCTTCTATACATGTATGTGTGCATGATTTGTAGTAAAATGTAGTCAAAGTTTGTGATAACTCAAGAAACAAAAACAGGTAGTACATGGATTTTGTCTGGTGTGAGAACAAGTCATAAATTTAGTGCCATTTCTGTAGGAAAGAAAAAGACAGCCATTTCTATTTTTCTGTTTTTTACAGCATATAATGTTACATTTGTGTATAAACCAATCTAGGGAAATCTGATTGTCGCTTTGGCTCCTTTATACTTTTGCTTAGATTTTTAGTAGTTTAGAGAGCAAGTAGTATGATGGTCGACACTACCTGTTCGACAGAATGTCAGCGTGCAGTGCTTTATACCGTTTTGTTCCAAAATTGTAGCATGAGGTGTTATCTTTTATAGGTCTTCGCAAACTCTCAGAAAGGCAAGATATAACTTCAGTTTTCTTTGGTGTTCACCAATGTGCTATAGCGCAGCACCACTCCAAGATGACGAACTATGTTTTTCTGAACGTACCTTGTGAGGTAAAATGGGTTATCTGGCTTTGTAATGTTGTTTCTTGACGTTCTTGGGATTCTGATTTGAAATATTCCCCCCCTTCCATTCCAGTTGTTCAAGTAACATATATCATGCTCGTGCGAGGCTACATGCTCACATGATGGAAGCAATTCATAGCAAGTAAAATTTGCTCTTGTTGTTTCAGAATTACACTTATGCATACTCAATATTGAGTGTTGTGATGATGGTAAGAAGTGTGATACAGAGAACTTGCAAAGGTGCAAAAAAAGAACAAGGAGCCCATGGCTAATGCTTGCACTCACATTTTTCTCACAGGTTTTCACTCCATACTTGGATATGCTCTACCATTGTTTGCTTGATTAGTATTTTCTTAGTATAGAACAGAATAATGTTATTTTCTGGTCACCTACAATAAAAATTATTTCTTTTACCTGAATTATCATTTCTTGTTCTTCTCTCTTTAACACGAATATGCAAAGATGGAAGATAAACACATGATCTACTCTACTGACTACAGATCGTCCTTTCTCGATCAACAGGCTGGTACGAGATGTTAAAATGGGTTCGTATTTGTCTACCATTATTCTTCTATATCAAAAGTGTCAATTCCATCGATTTCTTGCTAGTATGTTGTGTAGTGTACGATTTAGCCGCAAGAGTCGGTGCATCCTCTCGTTTCCGGGCGTCCGGTTGGAACATGCGGACAGCTGCCACGCCCGCTCCTGACCAGCCTGGCCCACCCAAAGCCCCTCCATCGCCCCCGCGCGCTTCCCGCCTGAAACGGTCAGCGCCGCTCCAAAGAATCGGTGCCGCATTCATGACCAGGAAGAGCGGACGCGACCTCCCACTGGCGCCTACGTTGAAGGGAGAAGCGGATTCATGAGTGATGGTTGCTTCGTTCGTCCAACTTACTGCTGGGTCTATGTGATTTGATGGCTCATTGCTCATTATTACTGAGGTGGTATGACTGCTGGATGTCCTACGCTTTCGGCCAAAGGAGGTACTACTAGATTACAATTTTCTCCATTCTTACAGCGAGGAAGTGCGAAAGCAGTGAAAACACGCAGGCTCAGTGATTACATGGCCCATCTCACACTATCACCATATTTTCTGGACACCGTGCGACACCTAACTCTTTACATCATACTGTACTAGTATAGTACGTTCTGTAATTTCTCAGCGAGATAAATTTGTACAATGCTATGAAGCTTCCAGCTTTTGTTTCATGTATCTTGCGTCCAAGGTTGCCTGTTGCAACATTTCATTAAATACAAAGGAGACTAACATGCATGCTATTGCATATCAATGATTGACAGATCATAGCCAATATGTACTCCCTCCGTTCTAAAATAAGTGTCTCAACTTTATGCAAACTTCAGTACAAAGTTGTACTACTACTAAAGTTGACACTTATTTTGGAACAGAGACAACTAAAGAAAAAAAATGATCCATGCAGTCCTTAGCCCTTGAACCGTAAACCCTAACCAGGCTTTAATTTGCTGGCAATGTTGGAGCTTCCGAAGAAATGAAGTTTGCAACCCTTTGACCATCGGATCATTTTGTGCAGTTTCACCAAAATCGAGAAGAGCATCCCTGTGGCAAAGAAATTGAAGAAGCGTGATTAGAATAAGATTACTGGGACTAGTTGATGAGACATAAACTCATCAAAAATACAATACGTAGAAGCCAGTAGAGGTATGTGCGGGGCAAAGAAGTAGAGAAATATCCACATGGAGTGATGTGGGCAGTTGGAGCAGTGGTGCAAGTCGGCTGTAAAGGAAGTTGTACCTGAGGGATGTCGGTACGTAGCTCAACCTAGAGGAGGGCGGTGGGAGGCGGCAACTGCCCACGTCGCGACAGTGAGCAAGGGACAAAGGCAACATCACCGGCTTTGTGAAAGAGAACGGCGGGGACCCCTGATCGGGACGTGCCGACAGTGCCTCCATATGAACCTATTTATATTGCATATGTGCCACTAAAGAAAAAAAAACTTTATTTATAAATGATGCGGCACCACTCATGCGTGGTTCCCGACCCTCCATTATTTATAAGTGAGTAACTACTACTAGAAGCGTCAAATTATCACGTGGGCTGCATCATCTTACATAAATGAGCTCCACCGTGTCACGTGTGTGGTTGGGGAAGATGCAAAAGACGCAAAGAGTGCTACTAGTACACTACGTGCGTGGGTGCGTGCACCTCTTCTCTTCGAGCATGGTTATTAAAAGTATAGCCCACTACTGTACTACCACGCGGTTATTATATATATGGGCAAAGAGTATAGGCAGTAATAATGACTAATAAGCTGTGAAATCATGAGGCCCACCTTTCTCTATGTTTGACCGAGGAAGCATCCATCATTTCACTCCTCGTTGAATATCCATCCGCTGCTACCTCCGTGAATAAATAAAAATCCGCTTCTACCTCCATAGCATGGTTAATAATATACCCATGTCAATCACGACGTAGAAATATCGTTCACTGATACAATAGGGCTCTAGATCTAAGGCTGGTGATTTTTTTACTTTGTCTCTTTCTCTTTTTGTCTCATTTACTCATTTTACATAGGACCACGTGTAGAGGATGGCTATTCCTTTCGATGGGACTTCTTCATCGGGTTTAAGACTAAGGCTGGTCATAGTGAGGAGTAACTTAGACTAGTAACATGCTTTTATTACTAGTCCATGTTACTACCTTCATAATGGGTAGTAACATATAGATAGTAACATACAAACCTTCATTAATTGAGACATAGACTCATTTTATCTCGGGGTGTGTTATGTTACAGTAACATATTATGTTACCACAAGCATCTCTTCCCTCATTAACTCCGTGCCACATAAGCAAATTTGTCTTGGAATGTGTCATGTTACTACATAAGTTACTCCCACTATGACTAGCCTAAGCAGCTCCGAATTATGCCTGCTGCCCACCACTCTAAATCGTGCCATCTATGATAGGGAGTAGTCCCATTGCAACAATGAGGTCCACTAGGTCTAGCACGTCCTGTAAGAAGAGTCTGTCATGCAAAACATACATCTTGTTGCCTTCTTCCTCATACAGTAAGTACCACTGGTACGTACTACTAGTACTACTACTCGTTCTCCTATAAACCTTGCGCTAGGCATCTCCAAAATATTAACCTTGCGATTGGCTTTTCGCCTCTTCGGGAAGTCGAGCAATAATGGTACTCCAGTATATATCGTTCTGGCTATATGAGACCGAATGAATTGCTGCATGTCCACCACGTGGGCGAGGGAGAGTGCGTACTATTACGTCTGTTTCAATATTGACTACATACAGAGCAAAATGAGTGAATCTACACTCTAAAATACGTCTATATACATCAGTGTTTGGAGTATGTACTAGTAGTTCATATTGAAATCTACTAAAGGACATATATTCCAAACAATATGATAATCTCTCTAACCAAGGTAGGGACGAGGAGTAACCGGAGGGAGTAGTAAAATTTTCTCCTCCTGCGAGCCACCGCGCGCGTGGGCGAGGGAGTGGGTGTAAGACGTAGTAAGCAAGCTTCACCTCGTCATGCGAGCCACCACGCCCGTGGGTGGGGAGACGGTGTACTAAGCAAGCTTCTCCTCGTTCTGTGAGTTGACGGGACACATCAAAAGTAATACGCAAAGAGCATCCCGAGTGTATAGAGCATTGCCTCTAAGGTAGGCCCACATGGTTTGCCTCTTTTTTAACATAACGCATCAAGTCGCAATTTTTTTGTTCACCCATGGTAGACGATCCTCCATTAAGTGGACAACCAGTACACGTGTCAAATTACCATGTGCGCTGCCTTTTCGTACAGAAATGAGCTCCACCGTGTATCCGTGCGGGTGTGGTTGGGAAATAGATGGGAGTAAGTTCGCCGTGCGTGCACCTCTTCTCTTCGTGCACGTCCCCCACCTACGTGGGTGTGTGAGAGAGATACTAACCTAGACAGATGGCGTGTTCGTTCGTGAGTGTTTTTTGTTTGGGGGGGGGTGATTTCATGAATGTATTTGTGGGAATATGTGTCGATGACATCTCAAACAAAAATTTGACACATGCAATGTGTGTGAAATAGAGGCCTATCGATATCATATATAGAGGGGGCGATCCACGAGAAGAGAGGGAGGGGTCATATATATCGATAGAGTCGAAGAGAGGATCAAGTGGGTGGGTGCGAGATCGATGAAGAGAGCCATCGAAATTGTGTGTGTGCAAGTCAAAGATATAGGGCGACTGACCTACCGGAACGTCGGAGGGCACATGGCAAGTTTGTGTGTGGCAGGGAGACATGACTAGAGCGCTCGATGTATCGGTGTGTGTGTGGGGGGGGGGAGGGAAGCAGAGGCCTAACTAGAGAGGTAGAACGACTCGTATATGTGTTGAGAAGGAGAGACCCAACTATGTCTTGAGGAAGATCAGTCGACATCCATACATAACTGAAGGACGGGAAATAGGTTGGGACAGAGAGAGAGAGAGAGGAGAGAGAGAGAGAGGGGGAGGGAGAGGGGTAGAGTGCTGGATGGATGATGGAGTTGCTTCTCGAAGATGGTGGGAGAGGCCTACTAGACAAACTAAGGGTAGAACTGCAATATTATCAATAAGATTGGGATGTGTTTCAGTGTGTGCCGGTGCATCATATATGTGTCGGGACACATGCATGGATGATGAAGGGGAACCATGTGTTTGGTAAGCAAACCTAACTAGATTGGTAGATCAATTGTTGTTTGTCGGAGGAAGGGAGAGACATAACTAATGAGGTAGATCGATCGACGCGTGGGGAAAAACGAGTTATAAGGACCTAGGTAGCTATATGTATAGCGGGAGATCGGTCGGTGTACATCCATTTGTTAGAGTCAAATAAAGCCCAGCGAGACGGATACACAGAAATAATGGAGCTAGGAGGTGGTGCGAGATGTCGAGCTACTAGCTAGATAGGGGGAGGAGTGTGTGATTGTGAGATCGATGAAAAGAGGGGCGAGAGTTTACACGTGTGTGGGACCGTATGAGATACACAAGGCATGGACACAGAAAGGAGGAGATGGAAGGTGCGTGTGTATGTTGTAGGCAGACATCGCTGGAGAGGTTTATCGATCGGTGTGTGTTGGAAAGGAGTCGTGGATACTTCGAGACAACGACCTAAAGAAAAAAAAAGAATGTGCGCGATGGATAGAATGCTGAGGGAGGGGGAGGGCGAGGAGGGCGTGTACATGCACGAGTGAAAGTTAGTGCTAGCTACAAAGGTTAGAGGATTGTGTGGGTGTAAGAGACCAACAAAGATGATAATTTGATATAAAAGTGGATTCATATATTTGAATAGGAGATCATAGTGTTATAAACATATGCATGCATGAATATAGCGGTGATACGCGTGCTGTGGTTTTGCACATGTTATACCATAACGTGATAATGTATGGCGTTTGCAACTCACAACTAAATGTCGAACAATCTAAACCATACTATACATTGAACAATCTCACATTTTATTTGAATTTGTGATAATGTGTGGCGTTTGCAGCTTACAACTAAATATCGAACAATCTAAAAAATACTATATATCGAACAATCTCACATTTTATTTGAATTTGTGGTAATGTGTGGCGTTTGCAACTCACATCTAAATACTTGTAGGAGTAGGGGGCGGGGCACCATACATTATGTGATAAACACATTATACATATGAGACATGGTTTAGATTATGAAGATCTAGCTAGAGCTTGAAATGTACTATGATTTGAAATCAACATAAAGTGGATTTAAAAAATCGAGTTCGAGGTCATATAGTACACATAGTTCATATCTAACTCGACAATAATCATGTAGTGTGCTATGAAGATAATACACAAACGATGGTTTAACTTGACAATAATGATGATTGTAAACCTTATTAAAATAGAGAAACGAATTCAAATGGTTTGACTTCACAACAATCATTATTGCATATCTTATTCAAATAGAGAAATGAATTCAAATTTTTGTTCATATTGAAGCGGTAGTATATACGTTTGGAATGCACTAAAACATTCATTTGAGTAGCAGGTTGCATGCATTATACACGTAGCGAAATATTTTAATTGAACATAACATGAATTCAAAGTTTTGAATGGCATATGTAGTGCGAATTGATTTGGTACAGTACACATGACTATACTCTCTTGTGTGGTGCGAATTGATTTCTTTTTGTTTTTTTCGTTGACGGAAGTGCGAATTGATTTGGTACAGTACACGTTAGGCTTGTCCGAAAATTTCAACCCGCACCTTTTTACCCCGAAATATTTAAGATACTTCTTTGTCTCGTTGTGCTCCGAAAACTCCCTCCATCTCAACCCGCGCCTTGCTATCCCAAAATTACAACGTGCGCGAAAACTCCCATCTCCTACAAAATCCTGACACGCGAAATGCTCGTGATACCCCTGAACCAAAAGAACCACCTAGCACAAATTGGTGGGGGTACTTCCGTAACTTACCCCACATTTCGGACAAGCGCGTCCCTAAGCCATGGTTCCCCACTCCCATCCCATTAGCCCACCCATTCGTACACCGAGGCCGCGAAAGCCCATGAAGCCCCACACCCTCCTCCGTCCGCCACTCAGCCGGAGCCTCTTCCCCGACGACGTCGTCCACAACAACACCTCGATGTCCTTCATCCACCGTACCGGATGAGGATCCGTCGTCGATCTCGTCGTCCCGCAGGTTCAGCCACCCCGTCCTCCACCTTCAAGGAGCTGCGCCGACATTCCCCTCGTCTTTCGCACCACCTCCATTCCCACACCGCCGTCTTCACCTGCACCACTGGAAGAGCAACATCATCACCATTTCCTCAAATGAAGCTGAGGCCTAATCGGCACCACCAAAGAGGTTGTACACTAATCGCCGCATTTTATTCTTGATTCGATCTCACGGTGCTGCCGGCGCTCGGCCCCGAGCCGACATGGCGCGGCTCCATCCACGGCGGCATCGCCGGCCACTTCCTCCATGACGTCGCTCCCTCGGCGGCGACATCGACATTAGTAGGAGTTGATGTTGCTTTATCTCTCGCTCGCGCTGCTGCTCTGCTCTTGCTCTCAGTCCCCTGCCTGGTCTGCTCTTGCTCTTGCTCTAGCTCGCGCTATTGCTCTCACTCTTGCTTGCGATGCTGCTCTGATTTGGCTAGACTTAAGTCGACTGAATCGACTTTTGGGTCAGTCGATTTTCAAGGGGGTGGGAGGGGGGGGGGCTCGCCGGAGTTAAGGAAGAACCAGCCGCAACGGGAAGGGGGGCTCGCCGGAGAGGTACCCCACTATCAATCTTAGGGTTCAGGGTGGGGGCGGTGGTGGACGATGGTGGTGGGGCGGTGGCGTGGGGATTGCCGGAGAAAAAGCTCGTCACGGGGGAGGGGGGCTAGAGGGATGGCCAGGGCGGCGGCAGAACGGTGGTGGGGAGTGATTTCGAGGCGGGCGGGGCGGCGCACCACCGGCCGCGGGCATCGGGGGGGGGGGGGTTGGCCAGTGGTGTCAGTCGACTGATGCTGCTACACGACCAACTGCCCCGGATCTCGCACACGCTGCTGCTACTACTTTTCTGCTACTAGTACATTCAGTTTCGACAACAAAATTCAATTTTGACAGTTAAGTTCAGTTTCGACAGTTAAATTCAGTTTCGACAGTTAAGTTCAGAGATGAGTAGCTGATGTATTTTACATCTAACACTTTGTTGTTATGTATTTTACGTCATCTATTGGAGATGCTATTACAATTCCACCCAGGTTAACGTTGTCTCTCTTGTCCTGCTTCAGCGTCGGCGTCGTACAACTCACCGGAGCTGCTCCAACGACGAAGCCCTCCATCACAGTGGAGCAGTACCTCGGGCTCCATCTCAAGATGCCTAAGATGTTCTTCCCCTCCTCCGACAGCCAAGTCAGCCGGATCATCCTCACCGACCAACCCAATTACGCTGAGATCGACATGGCTTCGCCAAAGAGGTTGTACACTTGTTGCATCTCTTTTTTACTCTACATGTTATATATGTTGTCCACTGAGCACATGTAGTAACGTGATACGATTTGTTTCTCCTACTATATGACAATCAGTGAGGTACTAGGCAACTTAGCTATCCGTGATGGACTCTCTTGAATGCCATAATTATTTATCTCTGCACGTTTGAGCTGTCCATTTGTCGATGGGTGTCGTGGAGTTGTCACGACAGATGTCCTCATGAAAGGACTTAGTCGTGGAGCCATCGCTACGGGTTAGCTTAAAGGGGTTAAAGCGGACAAGGGACACGAGAGTTTATACTGGTTCGGCCCCTTTAGATGAAGGTAAAGGCCTACTCCAGTTGTGATGGTATTGCTAGGGTTTCGATGACCAGGGAGCGAATCCACTTTGCCTGGCTCTCGAGTTGTTGTGTGTTGTCCCTAAACCGCCGCCGGGTCATCCCTTTATATACACAGGTCGATGCCCGTCGGCTTATAGAATCCCAAGGCCGGATCATAACGTGTCCGGCTCGGTCTCTATTCCCTCTAACTTATAATACAAGTTACATATTCATGCCGGTTTATGTCTATAGGCCTTAACCCGCCTTTGGGCCTTGGGCCTTCTTGAAGCGCCACCATCCTTGTCTTTATGGGCTTTGAATAAAGTAAGCATCATGGGGATAATCCGGCTTCTCCTAGCCGGTTTACACCTGGTAGTAATATCCCCAACATTAGGCCCCAGATTGATTTGAACTTGTTCATGTCAATCTTCAACACTTCGAAAAATTCATTCCCTCGCATCTTCGGGTGAGTCTTGTAAACCGCCGTGACGTCATCCTTCAGATCCGTAGTAAACCACCGTGATGTCACCTATTCTTTGAAGCCAAAGATGCCCTTTATTAATGAGCATCCAACCATCGAGGTGACAACTTTATTAAATATCCATTTTTGAGCTCCTCGATTTCCGCGCCTGTCGCTTATCTCTTCGCTTTATAAATAGGGTTGAGGCCCATTTTCCTTTTCCTCCGCTGCCTCTTCATCTCTTCTTCCTCCTCGCAACGCCCCTGCACCTAAGCGCCGCCGCCGTCGTCGAGCTTTGCCTCTGCATCACCGTCGGTCGCTGCATCGACCTGACTGGACCAGAAAAGTGCGGCGCATCTCCTCCGTTCCTGTAACACTGGTAAGCCCTTTCTCTTTCCACCCTAGATCTTCGCCATTAGGGTTTTGTTTTCATTAGAGTTCATCGAAGTTCTAGAGATGTTCTTCCTTGTCCTTCTTGGTAGAATCGTAGGCTAGTCTTAGATCTGTTTTAGCCCTTGCGCGACCATAGCCACAATCTCACCCTTCCTTATTAGATCACTCCTTTACATAGATAACAACTCTTCTGATTCTGACAAACTGGTTAAACACCTGAAGTTTTTTAGGTCTGAATATATTCCAGTTTTCTGTCACCCCTTAGATCTGAAATCACCATTTAAATCTGTGAAACATGTTTCCCTCACTTAGGTATTTTTAGATCTGTACCCTTCACACCAATATAGGCGGTTTAACTTTTTTTTAAGTATCATAATCCGGCAGGTACCATTAGTCCCCTTATAAACCGCCGATTCACTTATACTCCGGTTTAACAGTATGCATATACCTCTGCTTCTGTTCACTGCTTTACCATTCATAAACAATCATAAATCGGGACTTTGCAACATCTTAACCCTTACATACTTATCCTCCCTATGTCAGTTGATTTTTTTGCAAATCAATTGGTACCTTATCATTATATTTCTATAATTTTCACATGTGTAGTCCCCAAGGGCCGGTTTATCTTTCCAAGATGAACCGGGACTTTTAACCAATTCTCCGACTTGAACAAATTTACATTAGCCCCCAAGTGCAAAAGATAATGCTTGCATTGTACTTGGGACTTATAAAAATTTCTGATAATAAAGAAAATATGCATTAGCCCCCAAGTACGAAGTGCATAACTTGCTGTGTGCTTGGTACTTCAAATATATATATCCCACTGATGATATGTCATTCCTTTATAGGCTGAGCTGAACAAAAGGGACTCCCAAACTGCTGATCTTCAAGAAAACATCAAATCTCAGCAAGCAGAGGCTTCCAAAGCCAAGGATGAACCGACTAAGGCCTTAGCAGCCATGGAGAAGCTGAAAGAAAATTTCAAGAAGGAACGTGCAGATTGGGATGTCGAGAAGGCCGCTTTGGCGAAGAAAGCCGAAGATGAAGAAGCAGCACTTAAACCGGTGGTTGAGGAACTGACCGGGTTAAAGCGGCAAATAAACGCTATGACTTCTGCTATGTTTGGTAAGTACCCTCATTTGGTATGTGTCAAGTCCCCTTTTCCTTATCAATTACCGGTTTACTGATGCTCGCAATGTCATAGGGACCCGCATTACCCATCTGGGCTCCGATATGCAGATGAAGCTGAAGGCAGCCTACACCTTGATATAACAGCTGTATTCCGGATCCCAATGGGCTATCTGCACCGCTGCTTACAACAAGCCTCCTCCAACATTGATAAGAGAAACCATCGAGAGGTTGTCTATGTTGCCTGCCCGGTTGGAGGAACTTAAAAATCAGCTGCAAGGTCAGGCGCACTGACGGTGCTAATCCGGGCCAAGGCATGGATTCCAGATCTTGAGCCGTCAGAGATTAGCAAAGGCTATCCTGGTGTGAAGGAAGACGGTTCAGAATTCAATAATGACGACCTCCGAAGGCTGACAAGGGAAATGCGACCCATAGCAAGTAAATTGGCGGAAGAAATAGATCTATCTCATTATCAGCCGGTTTATGACGCCGATCACAAAAATATGCTGCACCGACGCATGATGTACAAGATCTTGTTCCGCCTATTCGTAAGCACACTTATGCCTCTGATATTGATCCTCCCGACTTTATTCATGAAGAAGCCGTTTTCCAAGCTTTAACTGGGATCGATTGGGCAACAATTGATTTCCAGTGACTGGGTAGGGATGAGGAGGATGCACCAGCTCAAGATGACCCTCAATCTTCAATACGTCCAGATGAAGAATCTTAAACCGGAAACCGGTTTAGCCATTTGCCAAATTTGTTGAAACAACTATCCTGTGTGGGCACTAAAGCGCCTTGTAATAGGCTAGTTCAAACACTTGTCTATTTATGCCATCGAGCATACTTGTTTTGCTTGACATTGATAACTTGCCATGCTTTTGGTATCTATTGTATGTATAATCCTCAGTGGCTTTATTTAACTTGCTCCTGCATATAAGAACTTGAAAGTGCCCTAGTGGTTTACCACTGGACGGGTCATGATGCCCAAAATATATATACATAGCCTGGCGGTATAACCAAGACTATAATAATCAAAAAAAGATGATACCTGTAATATATCTCGTTGGCTGACCAACTGTTGTTGTAATAAGGGTGATAACACTAATCTGGAGTGTTGATGACTCCTTGCATCCTGGTCGGTTCATACCGAAATCTTTCCAGGTTATGGCAAGCACCGATTTATGCATATACTTGTGGTGACCTGTAGTCAAACCAAACCTAAGCAAATTATTGCCGGATTAAAACTGACCATGTACTGACAACTTAGCATTGAAAGCCATGCTGGGTTGTAATAAACACCGGTTTATCAGAAAATATTCATAAGTCTCTTATCAAAAGAGGTTAAAACATTTGCAACAATTACAAAAAATATGCAAGGCTTTTCATGGGCTGCCAGGCCCTAAATCGAGACTTTTCATGGGCTGCGAGGCCGCTAAGTTAAACCATTTTTCAAAGCCTTTTAAGATGGACCTCAATCTTTAACCAATCATCATTTTAACTTGGACAAGTTCAGGGTCTATGAGATTGACTTGTCAAACGTTCGATGGGTCATACCAGGTTTACCTGGACGGGGTGACTTACTTAAAGAGGCAGGATAACCCAGGGTTTTAGGTGAATACACTTGGCTTCCAAGCCTGGCTTGATAGCCTATTACAAGGGTGCAAGCTCATTGTTCTTTGAGAAGCAAGGAGCCCCCAAGTAATATTTGAGCTATGCTTAGTGGTTACCTATGTTTGAGTTATGCTTTATGCAATAGACTCTCTTTGGTTCCACATAATTTCCTTTTGGCTTTAAGCCTATAAAGAGGTGTAGCTATGGTGTAAATACAACCATGCCCCCTAGTGATTTCCCTTTTTGGTCTTAAGCCGATCAAGAGGTGTAGCTATGGTTCGAATACGACCAAGCCCCCTAGTAATTTCCTTTATATCTGTGTGGCTTTATAGGCCGGGTTAAGAGAACTCCGCTTTATAAGTAGAAGCCCCCATGTAACCACACATGATGTAAAAAAGAACAGAGACCCCGCTTTAGCTGAGGCTCCGATTTATTATATAATATATACATTGTCATAAGTATGTACATAAGAAGAGCTTGTGGCTCAAGTACAGTAAGGCCGAAGAAGAGCTATATTCCATGGCCGCTGGGTCTCCTCCTCCGATTTGCGTGAGTCTTTGTGCTCTCGAACATCGATAAGGTAGTATGACCCATTCTGAAGATTTTTGCTGACCACAAAAGGTCCTTCCCAAGGCGGGGATAACTTGTGCATATCAGTCTGATCCTGGATGAGCCGGAGCACCAGATCGCCCTCTTGAAAAGTTCTGGTCTTAACCCGATGGTTGCGATAACATCAGAGATCTTGTTTATAAATCACTGAACGCGCCGCTTCTAGGTCACGCTCCTCATCTAACAGGTCCAGTGAGTCCCGTCGTGCTTTCTCATTCTCAGCTTCAACGTAAGCCGCCACTCGGGGCGAGTCATGACGGATGTCTCTAGGGAGAACCGCCTCTTCCTGTAAACCATGAAGAAAGGCGTGTAACTCGTTGATCTGTTTGGTGTGGTGTTGATACTCCATCACACGGAAGGTAACTCCTCCACCCAACAACCTGGCGTCCTCTTTAAAGGAACCATAAGCCGGGGCTTGATTCCCCTCAAAATCTCTTGATTTGCCCTTTCTGCTTGACAATTAGATTGAGGGTGAGCCACTGATGACACATCAAGCCGGATGTGCTCACGTTGACAAAATTCCTCCATAGCACCCTTGGACAGATTAGTACCATTATCAGTTATAATGCTGTGTGGTAAGCCAAACCACAATATCACCTTTTTGATGAATTGAACCGCCGTTGCCCCATCACACTTGCTGACTGGTTCTGCCTCTACCCACTTGGTAAATTTATCAACCGCCACCAATAGGTGGGTCTTCTTATCCTTGGACCTCTTAAAGGGTCCAACCGTATCTAGCCCCCAAGTTGCAAATGGCCAAGTGATTGGAATCATTCTTAATTCCTGAGCCGGAACATGAGTGCGGCGTGCAAACTTTTGACAACCGTCACATCTCTTTACCAAATCCTCAGCATGAACATGAGCCGTTAACCAATAGAAACCGTGACTAAAAGCCTTAGCCACCAAGGATTTTGAACCGGCGTGGTGACCACAATCACCTTCATGGATCTCTCGCAAAATCTCACAACCCTCTTGAGGAGACACACAACGCCGAATCGCTCCTGTGATGCTGTATTGATGTAGCCCCTCGTTGATAATGGCCATTGACTTGGATCGCCGGATTATCTGCCGGGCCAAGGTTTCATCATCCGGTAATTCGCCCTGGTTCATGTAAGCCAGGTATGGGACTGTCCAATCCAGTATAACATGCAAAGCCGCCACCAACTGGGCCTCTAGGTCAGGAATAGCCAACTCCTCCTCTGTGGGTATCTTGACCGACGGCTTATGAAGCACGTCGAGGAAGACATTAGGTGGCACCGGTTTACGCTGAGAGCCTAGACGAATTAAAGCGTCTGCCGCTTCATTCTTTCGCCGGTCTATATGGTCAACTTGATAACCCTTGAAATGACCAGCCACTATGTCCACCTCTCATCGATATGCAGCCATGAGTGGATCCTTAGAATCCCAAGTGACAGATACCTGCTGAGCCACCAGGTCCGAGTCACCGAAGCACTTAACCCGGCTTAAGTTCATCTCCTTAGCCATCCGAAGACCGTGGAGTAAGGCCTCATACTCAGCTGCATTGTTAGTGCAAGGGAACATTAAGTGGAGAACATAACAAAACTTGTCACCTAGTGGGAAGTTAATATGACTCCAGCCCCCGAGCCCTCCAATTGTCTAGACCCATCAAAGTGAATGGTCCAATATGTGTTATCTGGCTTTTCCTCCGATGCCTGCAACTCTGTCCAATCGTTGATGAAGTCCACAAGTGCTTGGGATTTGATTGCTGTGCGAGGCGTATATTTTATCCCGTGAGGTCCAAACTCAATAGCCCAATTGGCAATCCGGCCAGTTGCTTCTCTGTTTTGAATGATATCTCCCAGAGGGGCTGAACTAACCACTGTGATAGGATGACCCTGAAAATAATGCTTGAACTTCTGGCTTGCCATAAAAAGCCTATACACCAGCTTCTGCCAATGAGGATACCTCTACTTTGATTCGATAAGCACCTCACTGATATAATAAACCGACTGTTGAACCGGATATTCCTTTCTAGCCTCCTTGCGCTCCACAACAATAGCCACACTAACAGCCCGGGCATTAGCAGCGACATATAGCAATAAGGGCTCTTTATCGACCGGAGCCGCAAGGACAGGTGGTTCAGCTAACTGTCTCTTCAAATCCTCAAACGCTTTATCAGCCGCGTCGCTCCAGACAAAGTCATTCGTTTTCTTTAGCATCTGATATAAAGGGATAGCCTTCTCCTCAAGGCAACTGATAAACCGTCTCAAAGCCGCAATCCGGCCCGCCAAACGCTGAACGTCATTGATACATGCCGGTTTAGCCAGAGAGGTGATAGCTGTGATCTTCTCCGGGTTAGCCTCAATGCCCCTGTTAGACACCAGAAAACCCAAGAGCTTGCCCGCCGGAACACCAAAGACACATTTGGACGGATTAAGCATCATCTTATAAACCTGGAGGTTATTAAAGGTTTCCTTCAAGTCATCTATCAATGTTTCCTCCTTCCTAGATTTTACCACAATGTCATCCACATATGCATGAACATTGCGCCCAATCTTCTTATGAAGACAATTCTGAACACAACGTTGATAAGTCGCCTGGGCACTCTTGAGCCCAAAAGGCATAGATACATAGCAGAAGGCTCCAAAGGGAGTTATGAAAGCTGTCTTCTCCTGGTCCTTAACTGCCATTTTGATCTGATGATAACCAGAATAAGCATCCAGAAAACACAATCGGTCACAACCCGTCGTAGCATCAATAATCTGATCAATACGAGGGAGGGCAAAGGGATCAGCTGTACAAGCCTTGTTCAAGTCTGTGTAGTCCACACACATCCGCCAAGTGCTGTTTTTCTTAAGAACCAACACCGGATTAGCTAGCCACTCAGGGTGAAAGACCTCCATGATAAACCCTGCAGCCAGCAGCTGAGCTACCTCCTCACCAATAGCCTTACGCCTTTCTTCGTTGAAGCGGCGAAGAAACTGCCTGACCGGTTTAAACTTAGGATCTATATTAAGTGTGTGCTCAGCGAGTTCCCTCGGTACACCTGGCATGTCAGAAGGCTTACATGCAAAGATGTCCCGGTTCTCATGGATGAACTCGATGAGCACGCTTTCCTATTTGGGATCCAGGTTAGCGCTGATGCTGAACTGCTTGGATGAATCACCAGGAACAAAATCAACCATCTTAGTGTCCGTAGCCGATTTAAACTTCAACGCCGGATCATGCTTCGTAGTTGGCTTTTTCAGAGAAGTCATGTCCGCCGGATCAACATTGTCCTTATAAAGCTTCAGCTCCTCTGTGGCACAAACCGACTCAGCATAAGCCGCATCACCCTCTTCACATTCCAACGCAATCTTCCTGCTCCCATGTACTGTGATGGTCCCCTTATGACCCGGCATCTTAAGCTGTAGATAAACATAACGCGGCCTCGCCATGAACTTGGCATAAGCCGGTCGTTCGAACAGGGCATGATATGGACTCTTGATTTTCACCACCTCAAAAGTCAATGTCTCGGACCTCGAATCATGATCATCTCCAAAAGCCACCTCTAGGGCTATCTTGCCAAATGGATACGCTGATTTACCAGGCACCACACCATGAAATACGGTGTTCGACAGTTTAAGACTCTTATCTGTCAGTCCCATAAGGCGGAAGGTATCATAGTAAAGGATATTGATACTGCTCCCCCCATCCATAAGCACCTTGGTGAACTTATACCCCCCAACTTGAGGTGCCACCACTAAGGCCAGATGTCCGGATTATCAACCCGGGGTGGGTGATCCTCTCGACTCCATAAAATGGGTTGCTCAGACCAGCGCAGATACTGAGGCACCGCTGGTTCAACAGCGTTCACATCCCTTTTATGAAGCTTCTGATCGCGTTTACACAAGCTAGTGGTGAAGACATGGTACTGCCCACTATTCAACTGCTTCAGATTACTTTGATAACCCGATTGTTGCTGCTACTGATTCCCCTGATGGTTATAACCTCCCTGATTACCCTGATTTCCTTGATTACCATGTCCAGTTTGATTGCCTTGGAACCCTAAACCGGAGCTGTTACCTCCATAACCCGGCCCATGAAATCCACCTCCTGAACCGCCGGGCGGGCCATTGTCATATTGAAATAGATTGGAATTTTTGAACTCCCGCATAATGAAGCAATCCTTCCAAAGATGCGAAGCTGGCCTCTCCTTCGATCCGTGTTTTGGGCAAGGCTGATTTAGCAGGCGCTCAAGATTGGGACCTGACCCTCCACCCCGCTGGGGCGGTTTACCCTTGTGACGCTGACCGTTATCCTGGGCATTGGTGTTAGCCACAAAGTCCAAGCTATTGTCTGCCTTGCGCTTACCATTGTTCCCATGACCTGCCAGATTATGCTACTGCCCCTTGGCATTGCGTTCTTTTTCCCCTTCCCTGGTTTGTCATCCTCATACTCAGGGTCTTTGGTACTATCTGAATCGGCATATTTCACCTAAGCAGCCATAAGGGTTGACATGTCATTGCAGTGACGTTTGAGCCTTCCTAATTTCAGTTTTAATGGCGTAAACCGGCAATTGCCTTCCAACGTCAAAACTGATGTATCCGCGTTGATGCGGTCTGACAAATGCAGAATAGCTGAGACTCGCTTCACCCAATGGGTTGTAGACTCCCCATCCTCTTGAACACAAGCGGCCAGGTCCACGATCGACATAGGCTGCTTACACATATCCTTAAAATTCTGGATAAACCGGTTTTTCAACTCGGCCCATGACCCAACGGAGTTAGCCGGTAAGCTCTTTAGCTAAGTACGAGCTATCCCCTCCAACATCATGGTGAAGTACTTAGCACACACTGCTTCATCCACATCCAGCATCTCCATCGCCACCTCATAACTCTCAACCCATGACTCAGGGGGTAAATCAGTAGTGTAATTAGGCACTTTACGAGGGCCCTTGAAATCCTTGGGTAGTCGCACATTACGCAAAGCGGGGGTGAGACACGACACCCCTAAAGAACTGAAGACCACACCTGGCTCCATTGAAGCGGTAGGACGAACCGGAGTAAGCTGACGAGCCGCATGATGTGCTGCTAACTCAGCTTCTCGACGTGCACGACCATGATCCACCACATCCTGCGCATTAGCACCACCACCCGCCGGGTTATACCCTCGCGGCGAGTTACGGTGATGTGCACTGCTTGACACGGCCGATTCATCGATATGCCTGCTGTAGCTCCGACTCGGACAGGGGGTGGAGTGAATCCTCTCGCGACTATGCGAATAAGCCTGCTGCTGGGTTAAAGCTATCTGAAGGAGCTCTCTGGCCCGTCATGCCTCAATTGCCACTGGTGACTCACCGTCGATTAGGAGGATGGCCAATCGTGAAGCGGCGACCACGATATTATCCAGTGGGTTGGAGTAATGACCCGGGGGTGTCGGAACGTGTTGTGACAAGATGTTATTCTGATGAGGCGGGTCCATCGTACGCGGCTGAACCGGCGCCTCGGTTGCTGGTGCATCCGTCCAGTTTATCACTAGCTGGTTACTGGTTCCTGCTCCTGGCGTGTTGAAGAGGTTTCTTGGCTCATAACCCGACGGGTGGTGCGACCGGTATCTCCTCCTCATGACATCATCTGAGGCACTCTGATCCAGCCTAAGCCGGTAGGCCTGAGCCTCTAACTCGGCCCGTTCTATAGCCATCCTGGCGTTCTCTGCTGCCAGGTCCGCCTTAGCCTGATCTATCTGATCCTTCACCTTTGTAATCTCTGCGTTGTGCTGATCCTGGTTTGCCACATCCACCTCCACTGCCAGCAACATTGCTAAAGCATCGAATAAATCAGACAAAACCTGAGCCGGAGTCGGCGCAGAGCCCCCTGCCCCTGCTGGCATTGCTGTTGCTGAACCAGAGATCATTGCCGCAGCGGTGGAAGAGTGTCGTGCTGGCTGTGTACCGGCCATGAAGACCGCAACCCGGTTTGGCATATCAAGGGGGTCCGGAATACTGTTGCCATCGGAACCTCCACTAATCCGGCCATCCTATAGCTGATATAGGACTCGGTCTCTCCGGTTGAAGACTCGTCGTCGGAGCAGACAACGGTTTCTCCACCAGACGTCGATCTATCCTCATATTCCGCTCCATGGATAACTCCCATGAAGGTGTGCTTTACAGCAGGCTGAACCGGGGCAGACCTTGCACGCTGAGCCGTCTCGATGATGTCGGTGCAGATGTCCGGCTCAGGGCCCGGTTCGCCGATCTGCCCGATGAAGACGTGAATGCCGCCAAAGGGAACCCGGTACCCGTACTCAATTGAACCGGCCTTGGGACCCCATCCCGCGTCATCGATGTAGAGCTTGCCGCGACGACTCTTAGTCATCCGGCCACAACGTATCCCATGAGTCCTTCGAAGCTGCCCTTCAAGAACTTGGAACCATCGTGCGATAGCCCCACGGTGGGCGCCAAGTGTCGTGGAGTTGTCACGGCAGATGTCCTCATGAAAGGACTTAGTCGTGGAGCCATCGCTACGGGTTAGATTAAAGGGGTTAAAGCGGACAAGGGACGCGAGAGTTTATACTGGTTCGGCCCCTTTCGATGAAGGTAAAGGCCTACTCCAGTTGTGATGGTATTGCTAGGGTTTCGATTACCAGGGAGCGAATCCTCTTTGCCTGGCTCTCGAGTTGTTGTGTGTTGTCCCTAAACCGCCGCTGGGTTGTCCCTTTATATACACAGGTCGATGCCCGTCGGCTTACAGAATCCCGAGGCCGGATTATAACATGTCCGGCTCGGTCTCTATTCCCTCTAACTTATAATGCAAGTTACATATTCATGCCGGTTTATGTCTACATGCCTTAACCCGCCTTTGGGCCTTGTGCCTTCTTGAAGCGCCATCATCCTTGTCTTTATGGGCTTTGAATAAAGTAACCATCATGGGGATAATCCGGCTTCTCGTAGCTGGTTTACACCTGGTAGTAATATCCCCAACAATGGGCCTGGGAGTTGAGCTAGTAGGGCAGTGGCCTGGGTCCAAAGTAGTAGAAGTAGTACAAAAACATTTTTTGAGTGTAGGCTTTTCCTTGCTCAAGCCTGCCTACTAGAATCGCCAGTGCTTGAAAGGAAAAGTGAAGGAAAAACATAGGAATTGGAAAGTTTCCTATGGTACTACTATTCATGCATTTGGTTCAAAGGAATGGAGCAAAGGAAAATTGTAGGATTTGTTCCTTTAGTGTCTCTTTGAAAGAAAAACTGTAGGAATTGTAATATCCACTTGTCCTCCTTTTCAAATTCCTATTCATGAATCACAAGACTAAGAGATAGAAGCATAATAGCATTATAACCGTACATTTTCTTGAGGTTTGACTTAATCTCACCATGCTTCTTTGCATCCTATGATCTTCCAATTATTGTGAACCAAACACCCAGATTGGCAGAAATCCTGTGTTTTTAAATTCTCTGTTTTGCACGTGCATTTCTATCTTATTACTGTGTATTTCCTATCCCTGCATTGTTGTAATCCTCCAATTCAAACGAGCCCTTACAGAATCACTTCTCTTACAGATAGTTGTCAAAGAAAACCTTGTGTGGTTTGTCCCGCTCCTGCTGCGCCGTCGTCCACCCCAGCTCATTGGTTTTGGGTTTATCCACAGGTTGCTACCATCACTCTGGATTTCTGCATGCACTCCTTACATAATCTCAGTATGTTTTATTCCTATGCATGTCAGTTATTGTACACAATGGAACTGAACATGTAGAGCAAAAGAGACGAGCCTTGCATGGCAATAAAATTTCATGCAGACGTCACTCCATGGTAGGCGCAAAAGAAGCCCCCCTCCACCCATTTCGGATTGTAATCGAGAGGAAGATATCTGTTCTGAGGGGGATTCAGAAGGAGAAGACCACTCCTATTTACCCCCCTGTGGTCTTCGCTGTAACTTGGCATGCTGATGTTGGTTATATCATGCATATGGTGCCTTGCATTGCTTACTTTATACATCAAATATGTCATCTGCTTAGTTTAGACATGCTTTGTGTGAATGCCATATGTTTAGTTTATTCATCGTTTATGTGAATTATGCAACGCCATCTTGTTTAGCCAGGCATCATATATGTGAATTTTGCAATGCCATCCTGCTTAGCCAGACATCTTATATGTGAATTATATCATGCCATCCTTTTTTCCCGTTACGTATTACATTTGTCAACAATTTTAGTACATTCAACTACCCTTCGTGTGCATCAGCCATTTGACACGGTGATGGAAAATTCTGGAGTGAAAACAAGGTCTTTAGAGCAGACTATGCTATCTGATGAAGCACATATCTCACTGGTTATGGATAGCTCCTTAGAGAAGGATTCAGAGACAGATGACCAGTCCTATTTCCCCCCGAGGTGTATGCTCTAACTTGGCAGGGTTATGTTTCTCATATCGTGCGTATGGTGTCTTGCATTGCTATGTCATTTGATTAGTTTAGACATGCTTTGCGTGAATGCCACCTGTTTAGTGTCTAATTACCATATATGTGAATTATGCATTGCCATCTTGTTGCAAGACATTATATATGTGAATTATGCAATGATATCTTGTTGCAAAGGCATTATATATGTGAATTATGCAATGCCATGCTGTTTAGCCAATCATCTTGTATGTGAATTATATCATGCTATCATTATTTTGTATTACGTGTTCCATTTGTCGATAATGTTTGTATATTCAACTACTCTTCCTGTGCATCAGCCATTTGAAGCGGTGATGGAAGTATCTGGAGTGAAAACAAGGTATTCAGAGCAGACAATGCTACCTGCTGAAGCAGACATCTTGCTGGTTACAGAGAGCTCCTTAGAGGAGGATTCAGAGACTGATGACCAGTCCTATTTCCCCCCTGAGGTTTATGCTCAAACTTGGCAGGGTTATATTACCCATGTCATGCATGTTCTCTTGCATTGCTTAGTTTTTACATCATATATGGATTGCCATCTGCTTACTTGATTACTATATAAATCATATATTTGAATTATATCATGCCATCATGTTTACATACACATCATCTATCTGAATTATGGCATGGCAACCCATTTAATAAAGACATCATATAGTTATATCATCTCATCCTGTTTAGTGTTTACAGTCATCATATTTTGAATTATGTCATTCTATCCGTGAATTATATCGTGCTATCATGTTTCCATTGGCGGCATGTATGTGAATTATGGCATGCCAACCTATTTAATAAACACATTATATAGTTATATCATGTCATCCTGTTTACATAGTCATCATATTTTGAACTATGTCTTTCCATGTTTTTTAGTTAGCCATCATAATGTGAAATTATGTCATGCTATCCTGTTTAGTTAGCCATCATATATGTGAAATCGTGTCATGCTATCCTGTTTGGTTAGACAACATAAATGTGAATTATTTCATGCCCTCTTTTATTCCCCACTATCCATTGCACTTGTCTATCATACAATGTCTATACATTCAATTAATTTTCTTGTTTATCAGCCATTTGAATTGGAGAGGGTGATGGCAGTATCTAAGGGAGTAACAACACAGTCTTCAGAAAAGATAGTGCTACCAGTTGATGCAGATAGAACCACGGTTGTACTTGCCCAAGAACCAGCCCTACCACACATAACCACTACAAAAAAGACACATGCGTGACATTTTGGGCTGAACGAAATTTTTTTCTGTCATACATATGACACTTCTATGACGATAATTGTGACAAAACCCGGTATCATCATAGATGTGGTGGGCTCCTACTTCTATGACAAAAAATCATGACAGAAAATGGGCTTTTCATCCTGGGCGGGCCGGAGACGTAGCTGCATGACATTCTTTGGGCCGTCCATGACGGAAAAAACCATGGTAGAAGCGAGGGCGAGGAAAATTTCGGGGAGTTCCCGGTTACGGTGGGAGGTCGGGGGCCGAGCGATGCGCGCTTCTCTCATACACGTACGCGCGTGTGTGCGAGGCGTTGGCTCTAACTGAACCCGAGCGAGGCGTTGGGCTCTAACTGAACCCGAGCGATTGCACTGCAGGCTACGCGTTACTGAACCCGAGCGATCGATTGTTGGCTGTTAACCGAACCCGATCAAGCGATTCCTTCGCTACTGCTGCTAACTGAAGCCGATCGATACTGCCTCTGGATGAACAGTGAGCGTTGTTGAAGGGGTTTGGATGAACAGTTCCCGGTGGGGGTGGATGAACAGGACCCTGTGGTGTTGCCTCTAGATGAACAGGACCCCGATCAATCGAGCCAGTTGGGGCTGGATGAACAGGACCACCCTGTGGAGGGCAGGATGAACAGTAGACGGTGGAGGGCAGGATGAACAGTAGCCCGTGGAGGGGTGGTTGAACAGGAGCCTGTGGAGAGGGCTGGTTGAACAGTAGCCGGTGGAGTAGCGCGCGGTGGAGGCTGGATGAACAGGAGCCCGTGGATGAACAGTCGCAGGTGGAGGCTGGAGGAGGTCGACGGTGGATGAACAGTAGCTCATGGAGGCTGGAGGGGGTCGACGGTGGAGATGAACAGTATCCCGTGGAGTCCCGTTTTGCGGTACGCCACACCCCTCCCGATGAACAGGACCCCCGTTTCGACCGTATCGCTCAAACACAAGTCCGTTTCGTCCGTTTTACGATACGCCACACTCCTCCCGATCAACATGACCCCCGTTTCGACCGTAGGAGGTCCGTTTCCTCCGTTTTGCGGTACGCCAGACCCCTCCCGATGAATAGGATCCCGTTTCGAACGTGGCCGGTCGAACACAAGGCCGTTTCCTCCGTTCTGCGGTATGCCAGGCCTCGTTTCCATCGCCTGTTCCGTCCAAGCCCTCCCGATGAACACGACGCATTCCGTTGCCTCCCCATGAACACGACGCATTCTGTTGCCTCCCCATGAACACAACGATGATGCTGTTTCTCCGTTCCGACCCAACCATGTACACGAGCCCTGGCCGTATGTATGCGTGAGTAGGCGTTCGAGACCCCGCCCGTATGTACACATACGTGACCATATTTTCTTTCTTGCACCCTGGCCGCCTCTACTACGACACGTGCGCGCCTCTACATCCACCAGTATATATGTACGTACACGTTCGCGACCAGAATGACAACGCTACGTATGCTTTGACCAGGTGGGTCCCGACTGTCAGGCACTTCCTTGCGTGCGAAGATGTAGCTGGTGGGTCCCAGCAGTCAGGGGGCGAAATACGGTGGCCCGTCCGGTGGGTCCCTGCTGTCAGGTGGAGGAATAATTATTTTGCACGTAATAAGGAGGCACTTCCTTGCTGCGACCGTGGACCCAGCTGTCAGCCTCTGCACGTATAGTCCACGTCCGATGGAAGCCGTTCCTTGACCATGTTGACCACACCGCGCCGAGAGCACCAGGGCGGTGGACGACGGCGAGGCCTAGGAAGGGGACGACGCGGAGCCGGGGAAGACGTGGCAGTGGATGCCCACGCATAGAGGAGTACGAGGGTTCACTGGTTCACTACGGTGTGAGGCTGCCATCTTCGCAGAATAACAGGGGGTGTGGGTGTGTAGAGGGATGACCTGGCCAGCGGTGGGAGTAGTAGGGGGCGGTGAGGCCTCCGCCGCATCGCAGCCGGCCACGGGAGGCAGGAGCACGAGGCACGATCGGCGCTGGTTTGGGCGGCTGGAGCAAGAAGACCAGAGGTTGAAGAAGCACTACGACCGTTGGATGGACATCGTACGGTCACTGGAGCTAGAATCGTGCATATTGACTAAGTTGACAAAGCCCTCCGTCCCCGTCAACTTAGTAGGCCCACAAGTCAGCCTGCCACTATAATGGGTCCCAGCTAACAGGGGGAGTATTCATTTTTTGTGCGCAATAAGGAGGCACTTCCTTGCATGCGAAGATATAGCTGGTGGGTCCGAGCTGTCAGCGGTGGAAACATTTTTTTCATGAAATACAGAGGCCCTTTCGGTGGGTCCCTGATGTCAGGTGGAGGAATAATTATTTTGCGCGTAATAAGGAGGCATTTCCTTGCGGGCGGCCGTGGACCCAGCTGTTGGCCTCTCCACATAAAGTCCACTTCAGATGCATGTCGGTCATTGACCACGTTGACCAGGCCGTGCCGAGAGCACCAGGGCGGTGGACGACGGTGAGGCCTAGGAAGGGAACGACACGGAGGCAGGGAAGACTCGACAGTTGTTTCCCATGCGGAGGGGAGTATGACTGTACGAGGGTTTATTGGTTCGTCTGCCATCGCCGGAGAATAACAACAGGTGTGGGTGAGTAGAGGGATGGCTAGGCCAGCGATGGGAGTACGGTGGGGCGGTGAGGCCTGCACGGCAGCAGAGCCGGCCGCGGGGAGGAGGGAGCAGGCAGTCCCGCCGGCGCCTATTTGAGCGGCTGGAGTAGGAAGAGCAGAGATTGAAGAAGCATGACGGCCGTTGGATGGCCATCCAACAGTCACTGCTTGTGTGTCAACCTTTTTTTAGGAAAGCCTCAAATCTGTGGAAAACAGCATACAGCCCATCTGCCATTATTTCTAATAGTTTACAGCCCATTTGCTAATTATTAAGGTTTTTTGGAGCCCATATTATTTTTGTTAGCATTACAGCCCATATTGTGGCCATGATTAAAAAATTATACGAAATTTTGCATATTTCGGTGTGGTCCGAACTGTTTTTAATCCCGAAATTTTGACTCACATTCAAACTGATTTTAAAAATAAATGTATATCAATATAAAATCCAACAAATTCTCCATGCATAAAAATTAATGTAATTTCAAATCTCGAAATGAAAAAAGATATTTGAAACTAATTGCCGGTTTGATGTGTTTTAAAAATGTACAACCCATTTCTCATTACTGATGGGCCATTTTCACGGCCAGCCGAATGAAAGCTCTCCTCGTCTTGAAAGATTTGCAGCCCAACAGGCCTGACAAAGCGACTTACTTAGTAAATCACAAAAAAACTGGGCTATGGCCGTGGACCCAGCTGTCAGCCTCTCCACGTACAGTATTCTTCCGATGGAATGTCATTGACCATGTTGACCACGCCGCGCCGAGAGCACCAAGGCGGTGGACGACGGCGAGGCCTAGGAAGGGGACGACGCGGAGACGGGGAAGATGCGGCAGTGGATGCCCACGCGGAGAAGAGTACAAGGGTTCACTGGTTCGGCTGCGGTGTGAGGCTGCCGTCGCCGCAGGGCCTGGCTAGCGGTGGGAGTAGTAGCAGGCGATGAGGCCTCATCGGCAGCACAGCCGGCCACTGGAGGCAGGAGCAGGCGGTCTCCCCGGCGCTGGTTTGGGCGGCTGGTGCAAGAAGAGCAGCGATTGAAGAAGCAGCATGATCGTTCGATTCAAATCCAACGGTTACTGCTGCTAGAATCATTTGTTGACTAAGTTGACAAGCCCTGCGTACGCGTCAACTTAGTAGGCCCACAGGTCAGCCTCCCAACCGGTGCTCCCCAGATGTCAGTGGGAGGAATCATTTTTTTCGCGTAATAAGGAGGCAGTTGATTGCGTGCGGCCAGGCCAGCGGAGGGAGTAGGGTGGGCTGGGGAAGCCTGCGCGGCATCACAGCGGGCCACAAGAGGAGGGAGGAGGCAGTCCTGCCGGCGCTAGTTTAGGCGGCTGGAGCAGGAAGATCAGAGATTGAAGAAGCACGTCGGCCGTTGGATGGACATCCAACACTAACTGTTGCTAGAATCGTGTGTTCACTGACAAAGCCTTGGATAAACAAGTCAGCCTCGAAATCTGTGGCATGTACAGCCCATTTGCTATCATTTTCATAATTTTTACTCATTTTCTAATTCATATGGAATTTATTGCAGCCCGTTTTCCATTTTTAGAATTGCTGGCCATTTTCTGGTCAGTACCAGGGTCAAAAAATTAACTAAATATGTGGGAAATTTTGGAAATTCGCAAATTTTTGCTGGGGAACGAAATATTCTTAATCCAAAAATTAATAGCCATACTAAAACAAATTTAAAAATAAATTAGTAATATGTCCTATTAAATCCAATGAAATACGTATAAGATATCAGTGAAGAACAAAAACAAAAAAAAAGAAACTTATATACCATTTGCTATAATTTTTTTGGAATTTTCAACCCCTTTTGATAGTACTTTTAACAGACATTGACCATACTCTTAAGCCAGGCCGGAATGCATCCCTCCTCGTCTTAAAAGATTTGCAGCCCAGTAATTCGGAGAAAACAAATAGGCCTAGCTTGGGTATTCTTCAAAAAGAAATATTGGGCTACCTATTTTCCCAAAGAACTGGTGCATGAGCATTTAGCTTTATTTATTTATTTATTTACTTATTTATGTTTAAGGGACCATGAGCATGTACCTGGGCCGGATTCATGTGAGAGCCTCCCTTCCAGTTAATGATGGGCTTCTCTATTGGGCCTTCATCAATGGGCTGCATGTTATCAACAAGTGGAAAATGTGTTCTGAGTTTCAAAAAAAAATGTGTTCCGTACGATAAATAGTATGCGCTACGTACGGTACGGGGCACTAAAGGATTGAACTGTGCAACGACTTTCAAAACATTGTGTTTGTCGTTCTAACAACACATTTATTCAACCAACAGACGAAATATACTACTGATTGTACATTGAAAACAGCAGCAGCAGCAACCAGGGCTGGGGGTGCAATAGAAGCAGTAAGCATGCCAGAAGAGTGAAGACGCAGCTCTCTCTTCCAAACCAAACATCAGCCATCATTACAAAAGGGCTATCAAAAAAGAACAAGTGTATGCATCAAACTAAATAAAGATCCTACTACACCAAGTGTACGCATCTAACTAACTGGCTCAGTTAGACGTTACTATTTATTTTTTTTCAAACAGAGGCAAAAGAATTGCCTCGTCGGTTAATTAAGAAGAAGAGAATTGCCCGTTAATCTATGGAAAACCGGGCTAAAACCGAAGACGTTACTATTTATTAAGCTGCAGTGGAGTCGCAGATGGAGAGGAGTGGGAAACTTCACTGGTTCGGGTGCGCGGTAGCACAGCCGTGGTGCCGCCCACGGGAGACAGGAGCAAGAACAGAGGTTGAAGAAGGAGCACGGCTGTTGGATTAACATCCAACGGTCCAGCTGCTAGAATCATTTGTTGATTAAGTTGACAAAGCCGTGCGTACACGTCCGCTTAGTAGGCCCACAAGTCAGTCACCAAATCTGACGGGTCCCAGCTGTCAACGGGATGAATAATTTTTTTCGCAAAACAAGGAGGCACTTCCTTCCGTGCGAAGATACAGCCGGTGGGTCCCAGCTGTCAGGTGGAGGAAACATTTTTTTAGCTTAATAAGGAGGAACTTTCCTTGCGTGCGACCATGGACTTTGTGGGTCCCAGCCTTCAGGCTCTCCACGTAAAGTCCTCTTCCGATGACTCTCGTTTGTTGACCACGCCGCACCGAACGCAGCGAGGCGGTGGACGACGGCGAGGCCCCGGACGGGAACGACTCGGAGATGGGAAAACGCGGCAGTGGAGTCGCAGATTGAGAGGAGGAGAAGGGTTTTAACTGGTTCTGTTCCGGCGTGGGGCTGTAGTCTGTGGAGAATAACAGGAGGTGTCGAGGGGTGGAGGGATAGCCTGGCCGGCGATGGGGTAGCACTTCGCAGCGATGCGTGCTAAGCAGAGCCGCTAGCCGCCGGAGGCCGGACCAGGCGGTCCCGGTGACGCTGGAGGAAGAAGACGAGAGATTGAAGGTGCATGCCGGCCGTTGGATATAAATCCAATGGCTGTGGATGACACAATCATTTGTTGACCAAGTTGACAACGCCCTGCGTAGGCTTCGACCTATTGGCCCACATGCCAGCCTGCAAAAATGTGGCATATATTTAACCCATGTTTTCTAGAATGTACAGTCCATTTGCTGGGCTAGGTGAACAAATAATTTCGCGTCAATCAGGCCCATTTATATTTTCTAAGAAATCCCAGCCCATTTGCACTTCCTTGAAATACACGTATTAGGTGGGCTCGTTATATATACTCCCTCAGTCCGGAAATACTTGTCATCAAAATGGATAAAAGGGATGTATCTAGATGTATTTTAGTTTTAGATACATCCCTTTTTGTCCATTTTGATGACAAGTATTTTTGGACGAAGGGAGTATAATGTTATGTTAGAAGGAGCAATTAATATCAAAGAATAAACCAGAGAGGCACATATATATATATATATATAATTAAGAAATTAGCGAGTTATTGCTCAAAATAAAAATGAGCGCGTTATTATTAAATTGGTCCTTAAAATCTTCGCAAGCTTTTGTACACAATCACCAGGATTTTCCTTGCCTGTGAGTAAAAAACAACCAGGATTTTCCTTGCCAACTTCCGTTAAACATTTACTTTTATAAGTTTGGGATGTTTTTATAATGTATATATAAGTCTCTATAAAATATACGATAATAGTAATAATATAAATATATATAATGTGGTTAGAAGGGAAAACATAAATTGGACACAACATTACTTTTATAAGAGACATGCGTTTTATTCCCCACAGTAGGCATACTAACAAGTTCACACACAAATACAACAGAAAAGGTAAACATTCATATCAAACTCAGGTTCACAGGACACGTTCATATCCATAGCCAACATTCACAATAAACAACTCAAAAGATCCATATATACACAAGCTCAGCATATCTATGCATCCAAATGATTGATAGATCACACGACAATATTCATACATAATTTACAAAAAGATTCAAATATACACATGTTCAGTATGTTTATGCATCCAAATGATTGAGATCACAGCCAATATGATCCATGGACGAACTTTAATTACCTAGGGTACATATTGGTAAATGGTGTTCAATCGGAGGTACTTCTTGCTAAAATTAGTTCTTGTACAAGTAAACTTTCGAGTACATAAGAGGCAGCACAGACAATCTGAACTTTGCTTGTAGGTTTATTCTCAAATAGTGGCCTCGTGCCAAGGGAGGTTTGAGCAACTTGGCCACTACTTTCATCCAACCAGTTTACGGGGTCATCTTGGTCCTGTATCTCGCCAAAATTCTACATTGAAGACGAGAAAGGAGGCGGTTGAGAAAATGAACCAGCCAAATTTTTTGTGCAGTTCAACTGAAATGGAGCATCCTTGGCGTGCAGACTGATTAAGTGCCAAATGAATATATGCGTCAACCAACTTGTCTGGAATCTTTAGACTCCATGCCATATAGTTCGCTACCATATGTGCCAATAACCAAAAGGCACAAGTTGGGACCAAAGACTGGACTGCGTTTTTCTGGGCTATGCAGCAAGCAATATTTTTGGCGTTCACTCTCCTAACAATTGGAGTTTGACAATTGGTTGATGCCGTTTGATACTCGAATGAATATAGGCACTTCTTGTCAACATCGATGCTTGTTTGAGTGAACTTTGGAGTACATAGCAGCAGCATAAGTACCTGTCCATCTGATCATTTTGTGCAGTTCTACTGAAATCACCCGATGTAATGATTTGCCTGCGAGTTCAGGCTCCAAATTACTCCTTTATGAAATCGGCAAACAGTAGCACAATGCCAAATTACCAATACATATGACAGGCACAATAATCAGGATAAAGACCAGTACCAACCTGTGTGAGGTAGCATATCAATTACTATTTCCTTTGACTGGAAGCCGATATAAGCCAAGCGACTGACAGCAAAGGAGTGAAGCATGCGGAGTTTAGCGACTGACAGGAAAGGACGGAAGCTGTCGAGGCAATGAAGCACCCAAAGTTTTTGTGCAGTTCCACCAAAATCGAGCATCCCTGTTGGCACATATATTGAGAGAGTGAGATTACTGTAATAGTGGGACTAGTTTATGAAACATACACTAACAAATAGAAGCACCCTCATTATCTTAATGGGTAAAGTTAGCAACATAGTAGTCTTTCTTAAAGAGAGGTATTAGTTTATTTAATCAGTGCCAATTAGCTCAACTCAACACTCAAAGCATTGCCATTTATCATAGGTTGCAAAACTTTAACGTGCAAATATAAAGGAGTTTCTCATGACAGTAGCACGGTACAAATAGAGATGACAGCAAACTAATATGGATGAAGGCCTTAGGCCCATACCAACCTGAGAAAAAAAATCTTATTCATGTAGTCCCATAAGATATGATAAAGCACTCACTGGAATCACACAATAGTATATATTTTTGTGCACTTCAAATGTATGGTTGAAATCACTCTTGTTTACCAGTGCTGAGATTATATCGAAAGATTATCAAGAACTTCCAGCAGAGTTAAAGCACTGGCTGGGATACAGTTCATTGTATTGTCTCGTGTAGTTCCATTTAATGTATGATTGGCACAACATGATCCCTGTTTGCACAAGTAGGAACAAGATGAAACCTTCGTTAGCTTAGTGAGAAAGGATAGGAAGACATTAGCATATTACTCAACCAGTAGCATCAAATTCATGATGGACAATACGCAAAACATTGCCTCATTGAACCAATGGCAATAAATTGACATGCAAAACAATAGCACTATTATGTCATGACACTAATAATATTCCCTCCCTGCTCCACCACATGATTCACCTCCATAGACAAACATACACACGTACATGATTCAGCATAGGGTCCTACTAAAGATTTGTTTAACTCCAACAGGAAAATTAGGCAGTAATAAATTAGTGGTACTTAAGTACTCCTAATTAATTAAGTGAGACTGCAGAAGTGGAAGGGCTCCCTGGAGGATCGTCTCACATGTAAGGTAGTCGTTGCCGGAGCCCTTGAATGGCCTCGACTGAGGCCTCTGGCTTCAGCAAGATCGCCTTGGCACTGTTTATTCTTCTTCTTCTTCCTCTTCATGCTCTGTTTCTCTTTGTCCTCACCAGTTAGTGAAACCAAGTACATGATTGGCCTTCTAATTCAGAATTGGTTTTGTCAGTGAGGGAGTACAAGTGTACTAGTAAAAAACAACATTATTTTCTCATGGCAGTCGGAAAATAGAGATGAACACATGCATTAAATATCATTCTTACCTAAAGGAAGGTTATGGCGCCAATATGGATGATGAGGATTGGAACACAGATCTCCCTTTGTGCAGTTCCACCAAAATGAACCAACTGTTCCATTCTGACATTCCAGTTAAACAGCACAAAAGTCACTTCTTTTGAGAAGAGTTTTGTGCAGTGCACCAAAAGGTCACAACAGCAACCAGGTGAATTGGATATCCCTGTTTGCACAAAAAGGCACAGAGGAAACAGTCAGAGTCTCAAACAATTACAGGCAAAAACATTTGGCTAAACTTGTCATGGCTTATAACAGTGGCATGGCTTCATTTTTACCAGGGACATTAGATTAAGAACAGCTAAGGCTGCGTTCGGTTCACAGGTTTGGTGCAGGATTTTCGTAGGAACACAATTCCTACGGTATTCTTTCCCTTCCAACCGTTCGGAACACGGGAAAGGTGAATAGTGTTTCATAGGAAAGCTGGTCTGGTAGTACTGATTCCATAGGATTAGAAAAATCCACTCGCTGCTCATTTTTTGGGCGGAAGCCCGAGGCAGGCGCTCGCTGCCATGCGTTAGACAGGTTGTTGTGTTGTGTTACCGGAATAAAAAAATCAACCTATGTGTGGTACATGAGGTGAGGACAAGAGTAGTCACTGTGCAGCTGAATAAACAAATAGCATCTCATACTGCCAAGCATGCTACTCTAAAAAAACAAATATGTACATTTCGTAGTCCATCCGAACACATTCTCTTGAGAGTTTCCTCCGGTTCGCTGTTCCATAGATTTATACCTACATTCCTTTCCAATTCCTCTATTTTCATCAAGACCTATGTTTTATGCCCCTTTATTCTAAACGGAGCCTAAATATTTGGTATAAGGGCATGGGACAGTGGGTGCACCAGCAGTCCAGCACCATGTACGTAAACAGGGGCATAAAGTGGTGATTCATAGTTTGTTGCCCCGAGAAACAAACATCCAAGAAACATATCTGGGTTGGTCCCATTTTTGTTCACTCTAGCCACCTACTCCTATGTGTGGATAGCAAATCTAGCCCTGGTCATACCACTGTGTACATCGTTACCCCTATATTTCCCTTTTCGACCAAGAGACCGGTTGGATGACCAGTCTGTACTACTTTCACCCCCTTTCCTTCCTGTTTGTACCAAGTCCGATGTACATACTAAATTCCCCCACCCCCACTTTATTTCTTGTTTGAACCAAGTACTCCCTCCGTCCGGAATTACTTGTCATCAAAATGGATGTGTCTAGAACTAAAATACATCTAGATACATCCATTTCAATGACAAGTATTTTCGGACGGAGGCAGTACAAGATTCGACTCCATGAAGTAGCTTTACCTCTAACAATAGAAGAAAAAAAATATGTGACGTTGGACCATCCGATCGAGAGGGGCTGAGAGGTAGAAAATGATGCACATGCAGTGACGTAGCGAGCTGGGGAAGTAGAGCTAAGGCAGTTCCAAACGAAGATATATCTGAAGGTCATCGGTATGTGGATAGGTGGGCGGCGGGAGGCCGGATCCGCCCACAGGCAACGACGAAGGGATCGGAGGACCTCCCGCACCGGTGCTCGGCCAGAGATAATGGTGCGGCCGGCAGTGGGTCTCCTCCCTCGCTGTCGACGACGGCCTAAACGCTGCCCCTCCTCCCCTTCACCGGCGGAGGGGGATACATCCGGATCTGTAACCAACGGTGAGGATAGAAAGCCAGTGTTTTTTGAAGGGAGAAAGACAGTGTTACTACTCCTATCTTGTTTAAATCTAGAGAGGATGAGAGTGTGTGAATAGAGCAACCCTAGAAAGCAAGCGCGGAGGCTCCGGCCTATATATACATAGTGAGCAACCCTAGCAAGCAACCCTAGCAAGCAAGCAACCACTATCTTCGTCAACTCGTACAAGACCGAGAAATTTGATTACTACAACGCCCTCTCCCTCGCGGACTGAGCTCCTATGCCTTAACTACACCTGCCTTTGGCTGCATGACAGGAGGGGCAACCACCTGTTGGGCCCACCTGTCATAGACGCAAAGGCAGGAGCAGTAAGTTGAAGCTTTTGCTATCCCTCCCGCACGAGGTGGACGGACATGAAGTAGGAGCAACATCATTATTGTTCGTCTTCCCGAAGAGGCGAAGAGCCAAGCGCAACCCGAATGTGGTAGTTGCGAACGCTCGCGTGGTGCGGTTCCTTGGAGTACTAGCCAGGCTCTTGCATGAGACAAAATTGCTATTGTTTAACAATTAAACTCCATTATCCATTGGTTGATACTCATGCTGCATAGGTCCACGCGCTTAGCACCGTTTCCTCCTGGGGTCACCAATGTTTATTTGCTAATTAATAGCATTGCATGCAATGAACTAGCCATTGCAAGTCATTAAAAGCATGCACACCTCTCATCTCTTATTGGTTGATATGTCAAGAAACAAGAAACAAGGTAGAAGTTAATGCACCGCGCCTAAGTGTTTTGGGACTATTTGGTTTTCGTAAGATGACTTACACACCTAGACGGAGGGAGTAGTATAGCCCTATAAATCGGAAAGGAGTATTTGCCTTTCTAGAGATTTCAACAAGTGACTAGACTACACCGTGTGTAGTACTCCCTTCCTTCCGGTTTATAGGGCTCAAATCTCAAATCATGAACCAAGGCATTTTGTGATTGGAGGAATGTATCTCGTACTTTACAAAACTACCCTAATTAAACTCATGCATTAATTATGTAGTTCTCTCATTTTCCTCTCCGCCTTGGTCGTGGTGCACAATATTGAGCACTCCTATATGACTAGCCGCTCTATCTACATGCGGGACATTTCAAAGCATCCGGGCCCGCGTGCCATCCACCAAATCACAACGAGGTGCTACAGTCGAGACTCACCTGTAACCCCGGTGTAGCCGTCATGACCCGTCATATCACAAAACCCACACCTTTACCAGCATTGGTAAGGTGGCCTCCAAGTTGGACTGGACGAAGCAACCATCATTTCACTGGAACGCCCGTTCAAGCCCTTTATTCCCTTTCTTGAAGAAAACCTCACTCCAGGCTACTCACTTCTGCCATTTTTCTTCTGTACCGATGAAGGAAAGGTGGGCGAATCAGTTATGCTGCTATATTTTCATTCCAAGAATTTGCTTTTTGCGAAGCACCAACCGATTCTCACATCCTATTTTTTTCCCGTTTTCATTGCGATTGTGGTTTCCTTTCGATTGCTTTTTGTTTGTCAGTTCATTGATGGATCCTGGAGCACTAGGCAAAGAGTTGCCGGCGGACAACCCACTGGAGACAGCGATCTCCAGGAAGCAAGCACCGACCAATGAGTTGACCATGTTGGCGGGCCAACCCATGGAGACGAAGAACTCCAAGAAACAAGCATTGGCCTTAAGAGTTGAGGACGTTGGCGGACGAACTCCTCAAAGGAAGTTGGAAGAACAGCAAGGGCCCCATTGTGCCTACCCCAGGAACTCTGATTGCCACCTATGTGAGGCTCAAGACCGAGTTTGAGGAGATAGTCACCGTTGAGAAGCAGTATTCCCCTGGCAAGGTGATGGCCCCCATCGAGGAAGAGGAGATGGCCCCTGGAGGGTTGAGATCCCCCGGTGAGCTGCACAAGGTAAAAATAATGGCTTATTACCATAGTTGTGGTTTTAGATTATTTCCAGTGTGCTTGCTATTGTGCAGGTGCCGGTGGACGTCCTTGATGATTCCGATGTTGTGGCCCGTCCTGTTGGCATCGCCTCGGAGATCGATTCCGATTCCGCTGTCCATCCTGTGGACATCGCCCCAGAGATCGATTTTGATGTCGCGGTCAGTCCTGCGGACATCGCCCCAGAAATCGAGTCCCATGCCGTTGTCCGTGCTGTGGTCATTGCCCGAGAGATCGATGACAAGAAATAGTTGGTCGCGCTAATCCTTCAGGGTAGTTTGCATTGCCCTGTGTTTAATTACCAGAACGATGTGTGTTATCAAACCATCTTAGGGCTAGTGCACTGTCTTGTGTGGGCGGATCTTGCTACTTTCGTTTGATAGTGAATCATGCGATGAATCATGCGAACCCTCTCCGAGTTATGGAAACAGATGTATCCTCACCAGCTTTTGATGTAATATATGGCATGATTAGATGTAAGTTTGAACTGTTTATCATATCAGTAGGGCTTGTTTGATGATTCTTGGTATTAGTAGGCTAGCTACTGTGCGAGCTATAGTACTTGCAAAACACTCACCGAAGAGAAACGTTGGGGCTGATGAGCTCGTGGTATGCTTATACTTATCCCTCGTTGATCGACCAATAGCCCTAGCTCCTAAAATTGTAGGCTTAGCGATCGATGGCCTAGGCAGGCTAGTTTGGCCTAGTGGGTTTCAGTGATATGACGTGCAACACAAAATCATAGCAGTGCAGAGACGTACTCCCTCCGTTCCAAAATAGATGACCTAGGCGGGCTAGTTTGGCCTAGCGGGTTTCAGTGATATGACGTGGTACAGTGCCGTCCAGTCTTCCCGTGTGGTAGCAGTATTGCGGGTATAGTAAGTTTTCTTGAAGAAGCGGAATTCAACGAAGTCATGATGGTTCCTTCGTCCGAACAACTTACAGTGGGAAAGGTTGGGCCTGCAATACGACCGGGGTAGACCAGGATAATTTTGTGCATGGCAGGTGGACCAGGATGGTCGACATCCCACATGTCGGCGAATGAAAGTATTCTTTCCGATATAGAGGACGAGCAACGAGTATTCATTGTTTATTTTTGATGAAAGCTATTGTCTCCACTGTTACGACGGAGGAGTGTGAAACACGGCAGCCCAGTGAACTTGGCATGTGCACCACTCCCTCCTTCCTCATGTAATGCCCAGGTTACAGTTTTTTCTCACTTTCTCTCTATCTATTTCCTCTCAAATATTTTTTACCTTCCTTTTTTAAGACACAATTGTTTTTATGCCTTTTTTGGAATTATTTTTTTATACCTAGGAGCACGTGTAGAGACGGGCTCTTGCAGAGCCCACTCCTTGACTTTGTCAATGCCTCTCTCTCCTCCACATAAGGAGTACTACTTGCTATGCATGCATGCGGCCGGCAACTGGCATCTTGAGGGGCCAGGGCGGTGAGAGCGGGCTCCGGAAGCGGTCCGGACTCTAGCATAATTTTGGTTTTTACAGTATTCCTTTCTCCATTGATAGGTAGGCCCGCGTAGATAGATAAAGAACACGAGCTGATGAGGCACATGCGGACTGTTTGACTGGTCAACCAGACAAATACAGAGCTATACGCTGAGCCAGTGACCGTATAATCACCATATCTCGTATACAATGATCAAAGTGAGCTATCAAGACAAGTTCGATGACCGCCAGTGCATTTTACTTGGTAATAAATGACCAGGATTGAAGGGGAATCCAAATTTGCTTCGTCTTCTGTCCTTGAGCTCTTGACAAACTAACGCACTATACGGTTGTCCGGCCACTCCACCCCAGAGCTCTCACCAAGCGCTGTTCATGCCACCGCACCGCATACTAACTGGTAAGGCAGCGATGGCATCCCGCCATGCCGAGTTCCTCGCCGCCCACGACCACACACAAAATGGTAGGGAAGCGATGGCATCCCGCCATGCTGAGTTCATCGCCGCTCGCGACCTCACAACTATGTGGGAGGAATTTGAAGATGCCAAGGCCGAATGGGCGGTAGAGCAAGAGGCGGCCAAAGCCGCACAGAGGGAGCAGAAAAGTCAGAAAGCACTCAAGAAAAGAGAGGCCCGCCGCCGCAAGAAAGAAAAGGATGCACGCGCTGCTGCGGAGAGGTTGGCGGAGATCCAAGCACGGTGGGGTGTCTCCGACAAAGCCGAGAAGGAGAACGACGGCGTCTGGCCAGCATGTGAGAAGTAGTAGTACTAGTAGTTAGTGTGTGTGTGTCTGAGTACGAGCATGTACCAGTACTACTAGTTACTACTGTAGTTTTTAGAGCAAATTACCAGTACATTAGCCTAGACTAAATGGAAAAATTCCTATCCTAAGCATCAAATGGCATCTCTTTCTCTATAGGAATTGAGATGCATGTCATCTCACTTCCTATGATTTTCATATTCCTATCCTATGAACGAAAGGAGGCCTCTGTTGGAGTAACTACTGTAGCTAGCAGTACTGCTGGTACAGTAGTTTTCTTCAAGAAGCGAAATTCAACGAAGTCATGATGGTTCCTTCGTCCAAGCAACTTCAAAGTGGGAAGTGGGCCTGTGATTTGATGGCTCATTAGTCATTGTTACTGCGGCGTGATGACCTGGGTGACTCCCTTGGAGTTCTGCGTGCATGGCAAGTGGACCAGGATGGTCGACGTCCCACATGTTGGCGAACGGAAGTATTCTTTCCGATATCGAGGAGCAAGGAAACCGTGTGGTATAGTATCACTGCTGATTGGTTCGCAAAAAATAGTATAACTGCCGATTTATAATTATTTTTTATTTCTGATGAATGCTAGCGTTTCAACTCTTACGACGAAGGGTGCCAAACACGGCACGTGCTGGATGTCCCACACGTCAGCGAAAGGAGTGGGAGCCTAGCGTAAAAAAACAGCGTGGTAGAGCGTCTCCACTTCTTCCACTTCTGGGTCAGAGACCACATGTAGTAGTACTTAGTGGTATGAACGATACAAAGTGTGACCTGGAGACAAAGACACGTCTAGTTGGAAGGTCTCGGGGCATACACGTAAACAAATATAAAAGTTAATATGTGCCTCCAACTAATATAGTAGTAGTAGAGTACTTAGGCACGTACTCCATAACATCACCGTGCATTGCACGTACAACATTTAGTGGTAGTACATAGTAAGAGACAAATGTCGCCCAAGAGTTCCCTTCTCGACCTACTTTTGGGTGTTTGGTAGAGTGTATGGAGGGTGCATGAGTCCACACTAGATTAGCACAAATACACTAGAAGCATGCATGAAGAGAGCATGCATGAAGAGGGGTGTTGAGTTGAGCTTGCATGAAGAGGGAACAACTATGCTGAGACGAGAACGCAACCAAACACATCCTATATGCCACGCATGTTCATACCATTTGTGCCTTTCTACTTCACTTACTGCGCTACATTACTCAGGTTCGTACGTCCACTCCTAGGTACATGTTCGTCTCGTAGTTCCAGTCCCACGTGTTCTTCATATAGATGGAACGATCCTTGCATAACACGTGCACCTTGATGCTAGATGTCTCGCGTGTTGGCAAAAGGATGAACAAAGCTCACGTAAAAAAATAGAGTGGAAGAACATAGATTCCGGACGAACGAGAAGGAGCAAGGAACCTCGTGGTGGAGCGTCTGCACTCATAATATTTAATATTATTCAGCGATATAAAATTAACCAATCATCTCCACAGTGGACTGGAAGAGTACGAAACACGGGAGCCCAGTGTAGTATCATACTAGTACATGGCTAACCCACGCTATCACCATATTTCTTGGCTTCCGTGCAACACCTATCTCTAGTAATCCAGCAGCCTGTATCGCTTCTCCCTCCTCGTCTCTATCAAAGTGCGGCGGGCTGGCGTTTCTGCCATCTATTAAGGTCGGTTAACTATCACATGTTAGCGACATGCCAAGAGCATTCTAAAAAAAATTCCTTTCACGTTCCATTTTCAAAAAGAAAAAAAATCCTTTCACGTACGAATTTGCCTGTATGCTTTGAGAAACTTGCATGTCCTATACTGCTCCTGTTTGATACTCTAACTTAGCTAGAGGTTAGACTAACTCATGACTAACCCTGAACTAACTGTATCCAAAGAGGTGTTTGGGTGACAGGGTTAGATTGACAATAAATGCACTTCATGGAGAGAGAAAAGTGATTTTTCAGTGGTCCCAATGAGAACTATCTCCAGTTAGCACCTCTTGGGTGGGATAGTTTTTTTGGTGGGTTCAGTGCAACTTGCTCCAATTTAAACCCTCATGCTTGGATAGTTTAGGGCTATTTGAGCCCCAACTAGCTCAAACTAACTCTAACCCATGGATCCAAATAGGCCTATGGCCAGTCTCGACGCGGAGCAGTCGCGTGCACCGGGAAGCGGCGCTCTCTCAGCCGTCGCGCCACTTCAAAGCCGGCGCCAGTGAGAGGTCGCCTCCGCTCTGGCCGGGCATTAATGTGGCACTGACGCTCTAGGGCGACGCTGACCGTTTCACGCGGGAAGCGCACACTGGCAAGGGAGTATAGGTTTTGAACCGTTTCAGGTGTAATACTGATAGTTTGCAAAACTACTCAATTATTGCACTCAGTTTCCTAAGAAATTGTGGTAAAAAACGTTACTCCACAGCCCGCTTCCCTTCTCCTTCCTCTTCCACCGCACGCGCACGTCCGCAGGAAGCGAGCGATCAACCCTTATATAGGAGTGCTAGCACAAAAATATGCATGCATGACCACTAAAATTTCCATATTAAAGCGCCGCTCCGGCGGGAGTATGGCGTATGTTGTTACCTTCGGCCGACCCATGGCTACTGGGCAACGGCGACTAGAGAAGAGGCGGCGGGAGCAGAATGAATGCAGCTACTGTTTGGGTTCGCCTTTCGGCTTAAATAAATGCGCAGCATCACGTGTACCCGCGGGTGCACAAATTGTAACATACGTGTCTGCTTAAGTGGGCGTCATGTAACTGGTGTGTGTGTGAGAGAGATTTTGAGAGGCAGAGTGCGTGTGTGCGACTCTACTCTTCGGACATGTACTCAACCTTTTGCATCGAGATATAAGTATAATGGTATTTACTTTAGCTAGTGATTTACGTGGCCATGTTAACGTGGTTGTGTCAAAAAAATGTCACTTCCTGCTCGTGATTTGCGTTATATAATTACAAGCAAGATTCTCGTGCATTGCACGGAACATCAATATGCATTTTTTTACAGAACACCTGTTGTGATTGACCCATGCAGGAGTAATCCCATGTGTAAAAACTAATGATATCTCAAGAATTTTATCGGAAAACCGATATCTCGAGAATGTCATCGAAAAAATGAAAGATGAGAGATAAGGCGAGGAGGAGTGGAGCGTGGTGGTGACTGGTGGTCGGAATGGGCGGAGGCATGGGGATGGACGGCGCCGGCAGGCGGCAGCGGCCACCATGCATGCTAGATTGTTCCAGAGACTTATTCCTTTTTTAATTGCTGAGCAATGAGGTTGTGGGAGATAATGATGTGGAGAGAGGTGCGGGTATCTTTTGTAAAATTATCATAGTTTGCTTTCTATCCTCAGATATAGATCATACGGTCTGTATTACAAGATGGCAGGCACACCATCACCACCAACTCGTTTTTTATAAGGGTACATATGATAAGTTTGCTGACTACTAAAGTAAAGTGTAATTTTTCCATGTTATGCAAGTAAATAAAGGTGATTCTTTATCATACGGGTAAGGTTGGATGAAGGGTGGTAGGAACAAATGCTCCGCCTAGAGCATGTGTGTGTGAGATGGAGTCTTAGTGTGTGTGTGGGGTGTGTGTGTGTGAGATGGAGTCTTAGTGTGTGTGTGTGGGGTGTGTGTGTGTGAGAGAGAGAGAGAGGAGAGAGAGAGATGGAGTCTTAGTTTGTGTGTGTGAGGGAGAGAGGGAGAGAGATGGAGTCTTAGTGTGTGTGTGGGGGGGGGGCGTGCGTGCTTGCGTGTGTGTGTGTTGGTGTGTGTGTGTGACAGAGAGAGAGAGAGATGGAGTCTTAGTGTGTGTGTGTTGGGGGGTGCGTGTGTGTGTGTGTGTGTCACGGGGTCCTCTGTGGCGGATGTAATTTAAGTGTGCATGGCTTTCATCATAGAGAGGTGATGTGTATGGCAGAGGCCACCAACGATGGGGTGCGAGAGAGAAAATGCCCGTAGAGAGGGAAGAGAAGGTGTGTGCGCGTGAGAGGAGTCGACTTCGAGAGAACGTGTTTGTTTGAGAGACATCGAGGAAGACTACTATATATCGATGGTGCATGTAGGCGGGAATTAAACTAAGGGATGGTCTTATTTGTTTCGGGGATATAGGGGAAGAGTGAGAGGCAGGGGGGGTAGCTAGAAGGAGATTGTTAAGTGTGAGTGTGTGTTTTACCCATCCAGGCGGAAGTTATGTGCACAAAAGAGGAGAACGATTCGATGTGGCGTTAGGATTGAGGGTAATTAACTACGTATGGAGACATAGAGACCTTGAACGTGCATGTGTGAGAGGTATACATGTATACGTGGGATGTGTGTGTGTGCGCGCGCGTGATCGAGATAAAAGAAAGAAGACATAAGTCATAAGATCAACGACATGGGAGAGACGGATTGGTATGACAATATACATGCATGTGAGAATGCATGGAAGAAGTCCCGACAATTGAGCATGTGTTTTTGTCTTTAAGAGATAGTGGCGTGGGCTGGAGCATGCATCTATGGCGAGCAGAAGGAGTGAGGCGCAACGATTGTGCAAAAGAGACCAACCTATAAGTGCATATGTATGGAGAGACATATATAGTGTGGGTGATAGGAAGCAAGACTCCGTGCGAGAAAGAAATGTTGACGGAGAAACTACATATAGATACAGAGATGGAGATGCTAGCTAGAGGGACATCCGCTAGTTTGGGTGTTGGAGATGACCGTCAGGTGGTTCAAAGGGTGAAGTTATATATGTGTGTGAGAGGGCACTTGACTGCATGTAGAGAGAAACATATGTAGTGTGCGTGATAGGAATCAAGAGTGAGGCGAGAAAGAAGGTTGATGGAGAAACAAATAAATAGAAAGATAAAGATGCTAGCTAGTGTGCGTTAGAGATAGGAGTCAAGTGGATCAGAAGGCTGGGTTATGTGTGTGGGTGTGAGAGAGATAGAGAGAGGGTGCGTGTGAGTCACATACAAACAGATATCAGATTGAAATGAGAACCAGAGAGACGGAGTTTTGTGTCTGCGAGAGAGAAAGATATTTCACAACGAGAGTGATAGCTAGAGAGACATACGAGGGAACGCAAGATATCTCTAGGGAGAGAGGTTGTGTGTGAGCAACATACAAGAGAACAATGGAGAAATATGAGACCCTGGGAGACAGAGTTTGTGTTTGTGTGTGAGAAAGAGATATTAAAGAGGAAGAGTCGTAGGTTCAAATATCTAAGGAGCGAAAGACATCTCTGTATGAGGGGTGTGCGAGTGGCACACATGGGAATAGTAGAGAGAAATGAGACCCCGGGAGACAAAGTTTTGTGTTTGTGTGAGAGAAAGAGATTCCACATGGAGAATCATAGTTAGAGACACATAGCAGGGAGCGAGATATACTTAGAGAGAGATAGAGTGATGAAGGTCGAGGGAGAGAGTACCGTCAGTGTGTTACGAAGATAAAAGATCATTGTTGACATACATGTAGCACAAGAGATACCTGAGAGACGATGAACGCGTATAGGTCTAGAGAGATAGTCCTATATAAGCATGAGTGATAGCTATATGAGACGAATATATGGATTAAAGGGGATTCAAATATTTAAACTGGAGATCACGACATCGATAATATCATAACACAAATTGGTGTATCAAACATGCATATTCATTTGAATTTGGGCACACGTGTAATGTTATATAGTTTATCAATATTTGTGATCCATATATTCTTCAATTACAAACAAAGCATGGTTTATATGCAATTAATGTCTAAACGGGATTACACTATATGTTGCGTGTGTGAAACACATTATACATGTTTGAGAAGTAAAAAAACCGCATGAAACACACATTAATTGGAGGCAATTAGCAAGGAATGCGTACATTGGATTTCAACATAAAGTGGTTTCAAATATTTGAAAATCCAAATTGATGGATACAACCTTATGAATCTGAGATCATGCCATTTGTAAACCATATTTATGTATAAATGGTGTTGTGCTTTTGAAAGTATATATAAAAAATGATGTATATAGAATGTAATTCCAATTGAAAATGGATCCCGCCCGAAAAAAATAGAATACAAACGGGATTCGAATTGAGTTGGCACGGTAAACGTGCACTCTGCAAAATTTGAATGAAGCGGGGAAAGTCACAGTAACCGCCCGAAACCAAAATCTGCGAGATGGAAATCACTACTGCCTATCCCTGTCACGCAAAGCCTATATGCTAGATTTCTATAGGTTTCGATAGGGGTAGGTTTGTAATTTCACCCAAATGTGACGTAACCGCCTCTCACCCGGATTCATACACGGTGGGCGCCAAAACACAGTGTGTCCTCAGCCGAAATCGACTCCCTCCCCAATTCATATTCATACACGGTGGGCGCCAAAAAAAAAACTCTCGTCGGCAAATATTCGGTGTATGCGAGATTACCGTCCTGTCCCCAACTGACTAGTGTTGCTGTGATGTAGTAGAAATTTGAAACAGGGGCTAAGTTTGTAAATTTCCTCGCATTTGAGACAAGCGCACCTTGAATACATGGTTCCCCCTTCCTCTCTACCTCCCTTTTCCCCATTCGTACTCTGTGGGCGCCAAAACACCCTCTCCACCCACCCTCCTCCGTCCGCCGCCGTCCGCCACCCCATCCACCGCCGTCCTCCTCCACCATGCTGGAGCTGATACCCCGACACCGCCGTCCATTACAAGAGATCGACCTCTCTCATCCACGGCTTCGGACTGGGATCCTTGCATCCCGTCCTCTCGCTTCATCCCCGCCACCGTCCACCTTGCCAGCGCCACTCCTACGACCGTCTCGTCCACTGTGCCCCGCCGCCACCGTCTACCCTCCTAGATCTGCTTCCACGCCGCCGACAGCCATCGCTACCGCAGCACCGTCAAATTCTCAGCAGATGCATACACGGCGCCGCACCAGAGGCGGTACTCTTTCGTATCTGCTCAACTTATTTATCGCAGCAAGAAAATAGATCACCACTGCTTTACTCTGATTTCTTGTCTTGGTTGCGAAGTTGCCTTTGTCCGGTTTGCACCTTCAGATCCGCCATGGCACGCTCAACACCATACTCGCAATGCTTATGGTTTTCCCCTTTTATATTCCACACTAGTTAAATCACAGTAGACTAAATTTCAAAATTGGGTCAGTCGATTTTTCAGAGCTCGCAGGAGTTCGCCGGTGTGATCGAAGGGGCTCGGATTGGGACGGTGGTTGTGGGGGGCGGTGGTGGGGCCTCGTCGAATGAACAAAACTCGACGCGGGTGGGGGAGGGGGTGGGGTGGCGGAGGAACATAGGCGGTGTGGCCGGTGGTTCCGCCGGCGGCCCGTGCGGTGTTCTGTATGGGAATCACAGTATGTTCCTTATCAGGAAGGGGAGCAGGGACATCTGAAGTCAACAACTGATAGAGCTGGCATGTACGTGATCGACAGGCTTTCAATTACTAGCGGCAATACAACACCGTAATTTCCAGCCAGTTCCACTTTCCCGATTTATATATCCTGGTTATGGTGTACCCCTGTTATGTACACTATGATCTGCCTAGTTGCTGTGTGCTCTTGTTATCATGGTTTGGCAATAAACTCTCTATACAGTATATTATGAACCTATCATCTGCCAGCTATCCTTAGTTCTGGAGCCTATTTTTGTGTGTACTTGTGCCAGATTATATAAATGCACGCACCATATTACAGCACACATGAGCTCTCTCATCAGAATCCAGTGATAGCACACAAGTTTTTACAGGGGCGCCCCTATACTAGAATATCATCTACATTACAAAGATAATCTCACAACTATTTATGTTTTCATGGTTCTCAGATATTATATGCAATTACAGTGAATATCAGAATCCGCACATCCGAAGAATATTGTGGAACACTGCAATGACTTACAAAATTGGCAGCACGGCATTGAGTGCCATTCTGGAAGCAATGAAACTCGTACGCTCCCCGCCTGTTGATTCTTGTTCAGAATATCATCCTAATGACTATTCTAACCTCGAGGAGTCAAAGGCAGATGGCCTGTCCTGTTCACCCATCAAGGTGACTATTCTAATTTGGCAAGGTTTTATTGATTGCGCGTATCTTGCATATGTTGTCTTGCATTTCTTCTACTTTGTTGCACCGCCATCTGCTTAGTTTACTCATCATATATGTCGAGATGCCATGCCTATCCATTATCAATACATATTCCATCTGTCATCATACCATGTTTTTTCACTCAAATGTTGTTCTTGTGCATTAGACATCAAAAAGGAAGAGGGCGATTGCCAAACCTGAAGGAGCACCAGCAAAGTCCTTGAAAAACATGGTGGTGCTGGAGAAATCAGACAGCACCCCACTTATATTGGTTGTACAACCAGTGACACAAAACGTAGGACCGACTGCAGCAGACTGTACCCATACTTCACTGGCCACATCACTAGCCCCACCACACAGGACCTGCACTCCAGCAAAAGGTATACCGATTTCATTTGCCATAGCACCAGCTGTACCACAGAAAAATCCTACTCCAGCAAAAAGTACAGCAAGTCCACCGGCCGAAGACCTATCCCAACTACAGAGACGGCCAATTCCTGCAGATTGGAACCCCATTCCATTTATTCCCAGTTTAAAAGACAATGCTTTCAATGTTGTTAGGGACTACGTGCATATGTTCCCATCATGGGAAGATTATTGTGAAGACAAACACCATTTTCACATCTTCCTATCCAACTTACGTGTAAGTGCTATTATTCATGGTTATTATTTTCCTATTTTCTGCTGATTGAACACATCAATGATTTACATTACATTGTTTTAACTAGGCGAGGGTCAATCTCATATGGGCCAGTATTAGGCCCGGAGCGTGGCAGGCCATTAATGGACCGGATCAAATATGGGTCGGCATTTGGCCCAAAACATGGCAGACAGTTAATGGGCCGGCCTACTAGGGTCCTCAAAATCTTGTGGGCCTACAGCTGGGCCGGCCCATTAATGTCGACGAAATCTCGTGGGCCTTTAGCTGGGCCGGCCCATTATGATCCGCAAGAATCTTGTGGGCCTTTACCTGGGCCGGCCCATTACGGCACACAGAAATCTTGTGGGCCTTTACCTGGGCCGGCCCATTATGGCCCATAAAATCTTGTGGGCCTTTAGCTGGGCCAGCCCATTATGGTCCGCAAAATCTCGTGGGCCTTTAGCTGGGCCGGCCCATTATGGTCCGAAAAATCTTGTGGGCCTTTAGTTGGGCCGGCCCATTTAAACTTGTTGGGCCGTGCCACGTGTCGACGTATCATAGGCGCCTTGTGTCCAGTGAGTGGATGACATCTGTCCCGACGGTGAGCCGACACGTGTTTCCTCTAGCCAATGATGATTTTACACGTGGAAAATCCCCATTGGTCGGGGCTGTTAACGGGTTATCGGATCCAAAACCCGACCCGATAGCTTAACGATGTTCCGTTACGGTGGATGCCACGTGTCGGTCACCCTTAACGAAAGCACTTCTGTGACGCGCGATTTATCGTCATGGAAGTGGACACTTCCGTGATGATAATTTTGGTAATGTCATGGAACACTTCTATGACAGCACATGTATGACTATCTTGATTATGTCATAAATTTGTCATGGATGTACATGCATGACAAAAAACGTGACCTACTGTGACAAACACGTATCATCACAGAAGTGTATTTTTTTTGTAGTGAACGCAGACTCTCGCAGATTGTACCCCTACCCAGTTGGACAGAGAACTAGCTACTCCCCTTCTAACCCCAACCCCAGCAGATAGTATCAAAGTTCCAGTTGACACAACATCGTCTCCACCACAGAGCACTACTACCTCTTGAGCATGCATTGGTTTTCCCTTAAAGAGGAAAGGGTGATGCAGCAAAGTAGCGTAAGTATTTCCCTCAGTTTTTGAGAACCAAGGTATCAATCCAGTAGGAGATTACGCGCAAGTCGCCTAGTACCTGCACAAACAATCAAGAACCTTGCAACCAACGCGATAACGGGGTTATCAATCCCTTCACGGCCACTTGCAAAAGTGAGATCTGATAAAGATAATAAGATAAATATTTTTGGTATTTTTGTTGTATAGATTGCAAAATAGTAAACGAGATGAGATAATAAAAAGAGATGCAATATAATAAGGAAGAGACCCGGGGGCCATAGGTTTCACTAGTGGCTTCCCTCAAGATAGCATGTATTACGGTGGGTGAACAAATTACTGCCGAGCAATTGATAGAAAAGCGCATAGTTATGAGAATATCTAGGCAATGATTATGAAATATAGGCATCACGTCCGTGTTAAGTAGACCGAAACGATTCTGCATCTACTACTATTACTCCACACATCGACCGCTATCCAGCATGCATCTAGAGTATTAAGTTCATAAGAACAGAGTAATGCTTTAGGCAAGATGACATGATGTAGAGGGATAAACTCAAGCAATATGATATAAAACCCATCTTTTTATCCTCGATGACAACAATACCATACGTGCCTTGCTGCCCTTACTGTCACTAGGAAAGGACACCGCAAGATTGAACCCAAAGCTAAGCACTTCTCCCATTGCAAGAAAGACCAATCTAGTAGGCCAAACTAAGCCGATAATTCAAAGAGACTTGCAAAGATATCAAATCTTGCATATAAGAATTCAGAGAAGAACCAATATTGTTCATAGATAAACTTGATCATAAATCCACAATGCATCAGATCTCGGCAAACACACCGCAAAAGAACATTACATCGAATAGGTCTCCAAGAACATCGAGGAGAACTTTGTATTGAGAACCAAAGAGAGAAGAAGCCATCTAGCTAATAACTATGGACCCGAAGGTCTGTGGTAAACTACTCACACATCATCGGAGAGGCTATGGTGTTGATGTAGAAGCCCTCCGTGATCGATTCCCCCTCCGGCAGATCGCCGGAAAAGGCCCAGATGGGATCTCATGGGTATAGAAGGTTGCGGCGGTGGAAAAGTGGTTTCGTGGCTCCCCTGGATGTTTTTAGGGTATAAGAGTATATATAGGCGAAAGAAGTACGTCGGTGGAGCTACGAGGGCCCCACGAGGGTGGGGGGCGCCCTCCTGCCTCGTGGTCGCCTCGTTGCATCTCTGACTTCCACTCCAAGTCTCCTGGATTGCGTTTGTTCCAAGAAAGATCCTCGCGAAGGTTTTGTTCCGTTTGGATTCCGTTTGATATTCCATTTCTATGAAACATTGAAATAGGCAAAAAACAAAAACTGACACTGGGCCTCCGATTAATAGGTTAGTCCCAAAAATAATATAAAAGTGCATATTAAAGCCCATAAACATCCAAAACAGATAATATAATAGCATGGAACAATCAAAAATTATAGATACGTTGGAGACGTATCAACATCCCCAAGCTTAATTCCTGCTCGTCCTCGAGTAGGTAAATGATAAAAACAGCATTTTTGATGTGGAATGCTTCCTAACATAATTTTCAATGTAATTTTCTTTATTGTGGCATGAATATTCAGATCCGAAAGATACAAGACAAAAGTTTAATATTGACATAAAATTAATAATACTTCAAGCATACTAACCAAGCAATTATGTCTTCTCAAAATAACATAGCCAAAGAAAGCTCATCCCTACAAAATCATATAGTTTGGCCATGCTTCATTTTCGTCACACAAAATGCTCCCATCATGCGCAACCCAAAATGCTCCCATCATGCGCAACCCCGATGACAAGCCAAGCAATTGTTTCATACTTTAGTATTCTCAAAAATTTTAAACTTTCACACAATACATGAGCGCGAGCCATGGACATAGCACTATAGGTGGAACAGAATATGATGATGGAGGTTGTGTGGAGAAGACAAAAAAGGAGGAAGTCTCACATCGACACGGCTAATCAACGGGCTATGGAGATGGCCATCAATTGATGTCAATGTGAGGAGTAGGGATTGCCATGCAACGGATGCACTAGAGCTATAAATGTATGAAAGCTCAACAAAAGAAACTAAGTGGGTGTGCATCCAACTTGCTTGCTCACGAAGACCTAGGGCATTTGAGGATAATTTTGGTAATGTCATGGAACACTTCTATGACAGCAAAAGAAGTACAGAAGGTTGCGGTGGTGGAAAAGTGGTTTCGTGGCTCCCCTGGATGCTTTTAGGGTATAAGAGTATATATAGGCAAAAGAAGTACGTAGGTGGAGCTACGAGGGGCCCACGAGGGTGGGGGCGCGCCTACCCCCTGGGCGCGCCCTCCTACCTCGTGGCCGCCTCGTTGCATCTCTGACTTCCACTCCAAGTCTCCTGGATTGCATTTCTTCCAAGAAAGATCCTCGCGAAGGTTTCGTTCCATTTGGATTACCTTTGATATTCCTTTTCTGCGGAACACTGAAATAGGCAAAAAAACAGAAACTGGCACTGGGCCTCCGGTTAATAGGTTAGCCCCAAAAATAATATAAAAGTGCATATTAAAGCCCATAAACATCCAAAACAGATAATATAATGGAACAATAAAAAATTATAGATACGTTGGAGACGTATCAAGCACCGAAACACGAGCAATTAGTAAGGGAACTGCATTGCCCAAAGCACGAGGACCACCACTCTGAATCCCAACTCAACGCTTAAAGGAGAATAAGAATTGTTCTCAGGTCAGGTTATGTAGCTATGGTTCATACTCCTTTGCTCTTGCATCATTGTATTTACTCATACCAACTATTTTTGAATTTGAAGAATGGAACTGAAACTCCAATGGCGCAACAGGTATGTTTTAAACCTGTTTCTTTAACTGGTTTGCTGTTGTAACTTGCTTTATGTTGATTTCAGTTTCAATTGAATAAACATTTATGTTCTCATGTCATGCACATTACAAGCGTTGTTATTGCTCTATAGTTTCCCACACTTATATTCTGTCTATTCTGCTTTGTCTTGAACAAATATTATTTGAACTGTGTCTCTATCTTGATTTGGCAACAAAAACTAGAGTGATGTAGACCATAAAGTGACCATGGTACATAGATATATGTTTGTTTCATGCTGTTATCATGTCCACTTTACTACTGAACTGATTTACCAAAATGAGTTTCATATACAACATGGTAAACCTGTGATGTGTCTGCTTGTTTCTCTTTTAGAATGCGGAAAAAATATTGGAGAACAGCACCCCATTATGCAATGGTAAAGGAAGTAATGCAGATAAGGTTCAAGATAGTGAGCATCCCTGTCGGTTTCCAAGAAAGCTGATAAAAACTATCTTGACGACAGTGAGAGAACCCAAAAGTCCTATCTTGATGTAGTGTTCGAGTTACTGGCCACTACTGCTAGCACAAGCTCTTCGAACTCACTGCCTGAATCAGTTCGTCTTCTTGAGTCTAAACTTCAAGTTGAAAGACATCAATCAGATGTGCTGCGACAGGAAGCTGAAGGACTGAGGAAGTCCCTGCAGAATTCAGATGCATACTTTCTGGTGCAACAGCAAGCGCTGGAGGATTTAAGCGCCAAATAAGAGAAAGTTAATGAGCTTGCTAAGCATCTTGACAACATTATGGGTACCCAGGATATTGTTTCTTGAGCTCTTCTGAATTGGTTTCAGTTTTGGACTTGTTTTGCTACGGCGTTTATTTGCACTGGTCGCCAACTTTGACAACCAGTGTATATGATATGCTGCTTTGTTCCCTATATTTGCACCGTTGGTGAACTTTGATGCCCAATGGATGTAATATGTGTAATAGCCGTGATAGCCTAGCGTAAGTTGCTTGCTTATTTATTTCCTTGTTGTCTTGTTTATTTGTTTGCTTGTAGTCAGTGCAGTTCTTTTTCCATGGTTTGCTAGTGGCCGCAATAACCTATTTTTTAAAACTAGGCCACAATAACCATGGGCTACATATTTACTATAGTTACCATGGGCCTCCTACGGGCCGTAGAAACAATGGGCCTTCTAAGGGCCATAGAAACAATGGGCCTTCTATGGGCCGTAGCATCAATGGGCCTTCTATAGGTCGTATGATCCATAGGCCAAACATGGACCAATAATAGACTGCATTATGGGCTGTAAACGGGCTAGATTTGGAATCGTCCGTTCATGGGCCGACAATAACAGGCCATCGTTAATTGAGCGTTTTTTATGACGCTATGAAAATGGCCCAACGGATTAACGGGCCGCAAACGGGCCAATTGTAACCACGGGCTGAATTTGGCCCACAAGCAGAAAAGGCTAGTAACAGGCCGTAAGTAACCGAATGCTGGAAATGAGCCCAAGAATAAATGGGCCCTGAGAAGGCCGAAAGATAACACGGGTTGGAAACGGCCCAATGGAATAATGGGCCGTCGATGGGTATAAAGTGGTACACTGTTCATTGCGGGCTAGATTCACCACGGGCCGTTAATGGGCCAAGAGTTACAAATGGCCTCATATGGACATCATGGCCATACATGGGCCGAAAGTTACAACGGGCTGGAATCATATTGGACGGCCCAGATGAAGCTACTGGGCTTAATTCCGATAGGCCCTAAATGGGCTATATACGAACAGGTCGTTAACAGGCTTTCTGTGGGCCGGCCCGTTACCTTTTGACCAAGTCAAACAGGCCGTCCTTTTCACCGGAATGGGCCTTTGTTGGGCCGTGCCACATGTCGATGTATCATAGGTGCCTCATGTCCAATGAATGGATGACATCTATCCCAATGGTGAGCCAACACGTGTTTCCTCTGGCCAATGAGAATTTTACACGGCCAATGAGAATTTTACATGTGGAAAATCCTCATTGGTCTGGGCTGTTAGCGGGTTATCGAATCCAAAACCGGACCCGATAGCTTAACGGCGACCCTTTACGGTGGATGCCACGTGTCGGTCACCCTTGATGAAAGCACTTCCATGACGCGCCATTTATCATCATGGAAGTGGACACTTCCGTGATGATAATTTTGGTGATGTCATGGAACACTTCTACGACAACACATGTATGACCATCTTGATTCTGTCATAAAATCGTCATGGATGCACATGCATGACAGAAAACGTGAGCTACTGTGACAAACACGTATAATCACGAAAGTGTATTTTTTTTGTAGTGTGTACAACTATCTTCCCACACAGAGAGAGAGGTACAACCGCCCATGTACCGCACAACTACCGGTCGACCGGTACAACCACCCAACTACCGGTCAACCTTCTATAATCGAGCGGTGCAAGGCCGATATAGCCCCATTTCCCCCCCAGCTGCGACTAGACCGGTACAACCGGTCCTACCACCGGTACAACCGCTCCACTTCACGAAAACCTCCAGAAACCGGTACCTAAGCTCCTCGTGGTTCAACCGTTGACATATCCGATACAACTGGTCTGCCTGCGAGCAGTAAAAGGGTCAACGACCCGTGTAACCCCCAACTTACCCCTTGGACTATAAGTACTCGTCCCCTAGCTTTGAATTAGGGTTAGCAAAGTGATAGCTCATTCTTAGGTGAGCTTTGCTCCTACCTCTACTCTTGAGAGAGAGAGAGACTACCACTCCCATGGATTTCAAGGCCTCCATGTGAGAAGATCCTGTGGGATATCGTCAAGGCCCCTCACAGGAAGATCCGTCTAGGATACCATCAATACCTCCTCTTGGAGATGAACTTTACCTTGTATCTTTCCCTTTGTTGTTCATGTACCTTGTGGATCTTGTGTGTTTGATTGTCTAGTGGATGTGTGATTGGACTTGTTCTTGAGTGTTTCCCCTTGTGATTTATCCCCGTTCTTCCCCGTGTTCTTCGTGTTCTTCGAGGGAATCCACTCCAATCGTGAAAGATCGGCCTATACCGGGTTAGCCTCGGATCATATGGAATCAGAGCGAGGTTCATCATGAATTTAGAGTCTCCCCCCCTCTGTTTCTAGCCTAATTTTGTTGTGTTCTTCCCTAATTTCGAAAATACCCACCAAAAATAGCCCAAAATTGTTTTGTGATTTGTTGGTTTTGATCATGTTTTGTTGATTTTGATCTATGGATTTGCTTGGTTTCGAGTGGATCTAGCATCTCCCCAAGTTTCCCCACTTCCCATCCATGAAATCTTCACCATTTTGCCCCGGAAATCATCCATTTCTGCCCCAAATCCATCTCGTATCCAGATCTGAGAATTTTCCTAAGCGGTACAACCGGCCCCCTGATGTCTACCACACAACTTTATTCTTGTAGACACGTGCTGGGCCTCCAAGCGCATAGTTTTGTAAGACAGTAGCAATTTTACCTCAAGTGGATGAACTAAGGTTTATCAATCCATGGGAGGCGTAGGATGAAGATGGTCTCTCTCAAACAACCCTGCTATCAAATACAAGAAATCTCTTGTGTCCCCAACACACCCTATACAATGGCAAATTGTATAGGTGCACTAGTTCGGCGAAGAGATGGTGATAAAAGTGTAATATTGATGGTAGAAATATATTTTTATAATCTGAATAAATAAAAATAGCAAGGTAGCAAATAGTAAACGGGCACAAAAACGGTATTGCAATGCTTGAAATGTGGCCTAGGGTCCATACTTTCACTAGTGCAATTTCTCAACAATGCTAATATAATTTGATCATATAACCACCCCTGAAAGTGCGATGAAGAATCACTCCAAAGTTCCTATCTAGCGGAGAACATACAGAGAAATCATTTGTAGGGTACGAAACCACATCGAAGCTATTCTTTCCGATCGATCTACCCAAGAGTTTGTACTAAAATAACACCAAATAATTTAAGATTCATAATACTCAATCCAACACAAAGAACCTCATAGAGTACCCCAAGATTTCTACCGTAGAAACATTGACAAGAACGTGCATCAACCCCTATGCATAGATTACTCCAGTGTCACCTTGGGAATCTACGAGTTGAGTGCCAAAACACATATCAAGTGAATCAATATGATACCCCCATTGTCACCACGAGTATTCATATGCAATACATATATCAAGTGCTCTCAAATCCATAAAAGTATTTAATCCGATAACAATGATATCCCAAAGGAAAAAAAACCAATTCATCATAACAAGATAGAGAGGGGAAAACTCCATATGATCCGACTATATTAAGCAAGCCCGGGATACACCAAGATCGTGAAATCTCAAGAACAGGAGAGAGAGAGAGATTAAACACATAGCTACTGGTACAAACCCTCAGCCCCAAGGGTGGACTACTCTCTCCTCATCGCGGTGGCCACCGGGATGATGAAGATGGCCACCGATGATGATTCCCCCCTCTAGCAGGGTGCCAGAACGGGGTCTAGATTGGTTTTCGATGACTACAGAGCCTTGCGGCGGCGAAACTTCTGATCTAGGTTAACCCCGAGGGCTTCTAGAATTTTTGGGAATTTATAGGGTAAACAAGGGGTGCGGGAGGCCATCGAGGTGGGAACAACCCACCTGGGCGCTCCTAGGCCCCCCAGGCATGCCCTGGTGGGTTGTGCCCCCCTCGGGGCACCCCCAGGTGCTGCTCTGGCCCATTGGTGGTCTTCTGGTCCATAAAAAATCCACAAAAAGTTTCGCGCTGTTTGGACTCCATTTGATATTGATTTCCTGCGATGTAAAAAACAAGCAAAAAACAGCAACTGGCACTGGGCATTGGGTCAATAGGTTAGTCCCAAAAAATGATATAAAGTTGCTATAAAATGATTGTAAAACATCCAAGAATGATAATATAACAACATGAATACTTCATAAATTATAGATACGTTGGAGACGTATCAGCATCCCCAAGCTTAATTCCTACTCATCCTCGAGTAGGTAAATGATAAAAGAAATATTTTTTGAAGTGTGAATGCTAGCAAAGTGCACAAGTTTGATCAATGACAATTTCAATCACTTTTTCTAGCATCATAACAGCAATTCTTTCTTATAAAACTTCTCATGTTAAAGTAGCAACCAGTTCACATGTTAAGGTTCAAACAATGAATTCTCTTGAAACTCAACTACCTATGTTCTAAGTCACCAGGCAACTGCAATTCAACTTATTCAACAGACTCTAAGTAAGAGCCCCACATACTCAACCATCATATAGTCTTCTATGATTGGTAACACTCACTGCGTACACATGAGCAGAACGTTTCAACTGGACACATAGAAAGATAGGGGCTTATAGTTTCGCCTCCCAACGTATTCACCTCAAGGGTGATGTCAACAATAATAACTCATGCTACCCATATTCAACTGGACATATGTGCCTAGATCTTTCCTCACCACATGATGCTTGCCAAAGGAGAAAAATAAAAAGGAACAGGGAGAAAAACTTTGACTCTTGCATAAAAGTAAATACATAAAAGTAAAAGATAGTCCCTTCACAGAGGGAAGCAGAGGTTTCCATGTGCTTATTTGTTTGTATGCTTAACCCCTTAGTGCAAAAGAACGTCATGTTGTATTGCCCCTTGTGATGGCAACCTTTATTATGCAGTCTCTCGCTTTTATTCTTCACCATCACAAGTTCGTACAACGCTCAATTTTCTCTTACACTAAATGATCTAACACTTTTAGACGCAATTTTTATTGCCTTATTGCACCGATGACAACTTACTTGAGGGATCTTGCTCCATCCCTAGGTAGGTATGGTGGACTCTTGAAATTAAGATTTGGGTTTAAGGGTTTTTGGCTGCACAAGTAGTATCTCTACTTGGTGCAGAATTTTTGGCTAGCAAAGATGGGGGGAAAGCACCACATGTTGAAGGATCTATGAAAATATAACTTCTATGTGACTATGAACAAACATAAACCATTACGTTGTCTTCCTTGTCCAACGTCAAATTTTTTGGCATATAATATTTTGATGGGGGCTCACAATCATAAAAGATTTCCAGGATAGTGTATTTGCATGTGAAAGTTCTCTTCCTTGTGCTAATCATTCATGAATTGCTTGTATGACCAATATTGTGATTGTCAAGGCTCAAAAGATTTCACTTTCTAAACCCAATGTGAAGCTACCACTAAGCATGGTATGATTTCAACTTCATGACATTCAATTTATTCAACAATTTACTCATAGGATATAAGTGAAGCACACACTACTGCAGGATGGTCCAAACACGACACTATGATCAGAGACCCTTCGACGAAACTGTGTGCGATGCCATAATCGCAAACTGTGGTGTAAAAATCCGTCAAAAAGGTGCAAAACGTTTGCGATGACAGATGCATCAAACACGGTTCTGAATTTAGTTGGGTGTGCGATGTAGGGCATACGGTTCAGCTCAATTAACTGTTTGGGATGAGGAGGCGCAAAAGAAACGGGCAGCCAGATGAAGGCGTGTGCGATATACAGCATACGGTTCACTGGGATGAACTGTGTGTGATTAGGCAACACAATGGAAACGGTTCAACTGAACAAGATGTGTGTGATACGCAGCAAACAAGTTCGTAATCTGAAATGTGTGTGAAGACCAATAATAACACAAGCGATTGCTGCTAATAAGCCGTGTGAATTGCTCTGTCTATAGTAGAATAACATGTGTATATATATAACTGAAATAAACATCCAATTACATAAGTGACTATACAGATCATTCACACACACCTCAATAAACAATTGCATGCATTCTAAAGTAGGAGAAACAATCGTCTAGTCATCTACTTCTTGTGACGCTCCCGCCACTGCTATGTGGCTCGATCCCTCGTCTGGGTCAGGAAGAAGACAGTCCCTCATGTCAACGATCCACCTGTACATCTCGTAGCTTGTGTACGCGTCCATGGCCGCGTACTTGACATGTTGTTCATCTAGTCTCTTATGCCACACACTGTGCCAGGCATTCCTGTCCTTATTGCTCTCTTGCTTCATCTTCGCGTAGTAGGGGTCGATGATGGCCGAAGCGAGGTCAACCAGGGAGTTCAGTTTGCTTTTGTCGCTGCCCCCGACCTTGTAGTGGCTTTGGATGTTGACAAGATTCGGGCATTTCAAGTCCGAAACCTTGAGAGCTTTTAGATCGTTGGTGGTGTCCACCATAGCGAAACTATAGTCGGAGCTGTTGATAAACCTGAGGAAACGCTCGCAAGGCCTTGTGGCAAGGTGGAAGTGGTAGACGAGGACGTCATGTCGCATGCACAATTGGGCGACGGCAACCTTTATGATCGTGCCCGGCATGACCGATGGTGTACTCGAGGTCGAAGCAACCACTCGGTACTTGTCCTCGGCAAGGAACTGCTCCATAGTTTGGATGGTTCTCTCCACCGAGACCGGATCATTCATGTACACCACCGAGAGGGCCTTCCCCCTCACGTGGGTGTCCACTACGTGATGCGTGGTGAATTGCCTGCCGTTGTCATCGTCGGCCGCTGGGAGCGCCATTGGAGCCACGGGGAGCGCCATTGGAACCGCTGGATGTCCTCTTTGTATGTGTCCTCATGGGTGTGCTTATTGTGTTGTGTGAGACAAGAGATGAAGGTAAATGGCCGCAAGAATAAAAGGGGGCCGGGCGGCGTGGATTCTCGGCGCGTCCGCATGGCAGTTTTTGCAGCGGGTAACTGCATCGTCACGCCGCGCCCGGCGCAACCGCTTGCACACCAAAGTGCGTGATCGTGCGCCGACCCAAAACACTGGCAGCATGCGTGGAGGGACGAGGGCAGAGCACCGAAGGGACGCGAGAGTAGAGCGCGCGCGGTAGGACATGAGCAGAGCGCGCCACGGCCGCCTGAACCGCAAGCAACCGCACGCATAGAGCAATTGAACACGCAGGAAATGGTTGCCTACAAGCCGACTGACAGTTGCATCGCTGCGTAGAGGGCGGCCGTGTGGTACCACCTCCGTCTACTCTATAGTCTCCTTTATATTCCATGCCATACTTTGCCCTCAAATTTAGTTCAAATTTGAATTGTGCACATAAAATGCATTGAAAACTCAGTTAATGCATAAAAATATCCAAACGAACCCCGAAAATTCACAAAAATTCACACAACACTCCTGTTGTTCTATGTTGACATGAGAAAAAAACTTGAAAGCAATAAGAGGCAATGGATACCGTTTCGTCCCCAAAGGTGGGACGTTCCCTACCGAAAACCATCATGCTTGTTGTGAGAAGGTCCGGTTTGTGAGAAGCATATACCCAAACCTGCCCCAAATGGGACAAAATTTGTACCACGACATGTTGATGCCGCTCCATGGTAGCATGCCAAGTTTCATTAATTTCAGACGAGTTTTCGATTTACTAGAATTTAAAAATCAGGCATCTCAATGTTTCGCCGGCAATCAACGGTGCCCTGGTATTTGAAATTCATTCCCATTTCTTGCATGGGACCTAAGCATGCACCCAAGGACACAGATTTGATTTTTCAACCAATTTATATGCACTGGAGCATGTGCATGTAGTTCAAATTTGAATTGTGCACATAAATGCATTGAAAACTCAGTTAATGCATAAAAATGTCCAAACGGACCCTGAAAAATCACAAAAATTCACACAACACTCCTGTTGTTCTATGTTGACATGAGAAAAAAACTTGAAAGCAATAAGAGGCAATGGATATTGTTTCGTCCCCAAAGGTGGGACATTCCCTACCGAAAACCATCGTGCTTGTTGTGAGAAGCTCCGATTTGTGAGAAGCATATAACCAAACCTGCCCCAAATGGGACAAAATTTGTACCACGACATGTTGATGCCGCTCCATGATAGCATGCCAAGTTTCATGAATTTCAGACGAGTTTTGGATTTACTTGACTTTAAAACCCATGCATCTCAATGTTTTGCCGGCAATCAACAGTGCCCTGGTGTTTGAAATTCATTCCCATTTCTTGCATGGGACCTAAGCATGCACCCAATGACACATATTTGGTTTTTCAACCATTTTATATTCACTGGAGCATGTGCATGTATTTCAAATTTGAATTGTGCACATAAATACATTGAAAACTCAGTTAATGCATAAAAATGTCCAAACAAACCCTGAAAAATCACAAAAATTCACACAACACTCCTATTGTTCTATGTTGACACGAGAAAAAAAATTGAAAGCAATAAGAGGCAATGGATATTGTTTCGTCCCCAAAGGTGGGACGTTCCCTACCGAATACCATCATGCTTGTTTTGAGAAGCTCCGGCTTGTGAGAAGCATATACCCAAACCTCCCCCAAATGGGACAAAATTTGTACCACGGCATGTTGATGTCGCTCCGTGATAGCATGCCAAGTTTCATGAATTTCAGACCAGTTTTGGATTTACAAGAACTTAAAAACCAGGCATCTCAATGTTTTACCGGCAATCGACGGTGCCCCGGTGTTTGAAATTCATTCCCATTTCTTGCATGGGACCTTACCATGCACCCAAGGACACATATTTGATTTTTCAACCAATTTATATGCACGAGAGCATGTGCATGTAGTTCAAATTTGAATTATGCACATAAAATGCATTGAAAACTCAGTTAATGCATAAAAATATCCAGACGAACCCCGAAAAATCACAAAACTTCACACAACACTCCTGTTGTCCTATGTTGACACGAGAAAAAAACTTGAAAGCAGTAAGAGGTAATGGATATCGTTTCGTCCCCAAAGGTGGGACATTCCCTACCCAAAACCATCATGCTTGTTGTGAGAAGCTCCGGTTTGTGAGAAGCATATACCCAAACCTGCCCCAAATGGGACAAAATTTGTACCACGACATGTTGATGCCGCTCCATGATAGCATGCCAAGTTTCATGAATTTCAGACGAGTTTTGGATTTACTAGAATTTAAAAACCAGGCATCTCAATGTTTTGCCGGCAATCAACGGTGCCCTGGTGTTTGAAATTCTTCCCATTTCTTGCATGGGACCTAAGCATGCACCCAAGGACACATATTTGATTTTTCAACCAATTTATATGCACTGGAGCATGTGCATGTAGTTCAAATTTGAATTGTTCGCCTGAAATGGCTAGAAAACCAATTTAATGTATAAAATATTCAAACGAACCTTGAATAATTCCAATTCTTTTACGACACACATATAGTTGCATGTTCACTCCAGATAAAAGGTCTAGCAATTCAAACACCGTCCATTGCCGCTGTGATCCCATTATGCAATTCAAATCAAGATGAAAAATCAAGTAGATCGCACACAATATATTATCAGCAACCGTGTGAGATGTAGTACACAATATCTTGGAGCACCGTCGGTGTATAGTACGCCTATGGCTTACGCGAGAAGGTGCGTCGGCTATAGTCCATGGCCGGTGTCTCAAGCACACTAGCTCGCTCCCAAAATATCATTTCACTGTTCAATCATCGCCGGTGAAAGATGGGCACATGGAACTGTGTCGTGGGGGCAAGTTCGGTGGCCCACTCCGGCGAGAGCGCGGCCGTAGCCGCCTTGCACGTGCTAACAAGGTGCATGAGCGCGGCGGCAATCTCCGACTGGGCGGCAAAGGCAGCCCAAATGGCCGCTATTGCTTCTCAGGTGGCGGCAGCAACATCTGCCTCGGGGATAGCAACTGGCGAGAGCGGCACAACAGCTCTCCGTTCCGTAGCGGCGGCCTTAGCCCTGATGGAGGCCGCCCACGACCATGTCGAGGCTGCCCATGCCCAGCTCCTGGCAGTCACCACACAAATCGAACGAAGCTTCTCCGACAACGGTCAGCATCCCACGGCCGAAGAGATGGCAATCGCCGAGAGCGTTCGAGCAGCCGTCCGTTCCTCCGCCGCATACCTTGCGACGATGGAGCCCGTCCAAGCCCAGATCGCGCCCACCCACACCCAACTCATGGCGGCATTTTCCAAAGAGATGGCGGACGCGGATGGCGAGATGCTTGCCGAGTATGGTGCGATGGATGCCATGGAGCCCCTTCCCCAGGAGACCGTCGGGCGCGAGCTGGACATGGAGGCGGCGACGGAGATCGACGAGCACCAGCCGTAGTAGTACTCTTTGTTTTGTTTAATTAAGAGCGCCGGTCTTTAATTTGTTAGTGTAATGTTTAGGTTAGCTAACTCTGTTTAATTGCTGAACTTGCTCGATTAAGAAGTGTGGGTGTGATGTAGTCTCCTTTGTGTACCCAAATTATGCAATGACGTGGATGACCACTGTAACCATGGAAATTCAAACCAAAACTTTTGACGTTCAAACTCATCACACACGGGTTAAGCTATTTGAATCATTTTTTATGTCCACATATCGTACACAGTTCTGAATAAGGGACCGTGTCTGATGACACTTTGCGCGCCAGTTTTTTGGCTGAAGCGATTCCAAATTTTCGGCTTCCGCGGAAATATCTACCTCCCCGCCCCCTCTCCCTTACCAAAAGCCACATTTCCCCTCTTTCCGCCTTCCTTTCCAAGTTGAAACCTTCACTCCTTGCTTGCAGCGCCGCCGCCTCCTCACCGGTGACCATCCTTCACGCTGCTCGGCCTCCTCTATCCAGGCAGGTAATCCACACCCGACCCCCATCCTCCTCCTCCTTCAACATCCCACATGCCCCAACCGCCGGCGCGAGCGTGACACCTTTCGCCCAAATCACCGACCCCTCCACCAAAAAAGCGCCGACCTAAGCGCTGGTGCACGTAGTATAGCGAGGACCTCAAGGAGCATTTGGCAGCAGAGAACCAAATCGCGGTCGCACGCGTGGATGAGGTCGCGATGGCTGCCATTCGTGCCGACCCCTAGATCTTGAAGGAGCACCTTGCCAATTGCTAGCTACGCCGGTTAAGCATGCTCGGTTTACCCATTGCGTGTGCTGCTCCTGCCTTTCCTTCACAAATTCTAGTGAATTGTACTATCTAATTTCACCGTGCAATCTGTTACTCTAGTGTATATGTTCTATATGTCGTGCAGTGTGGTGCTCACTTATTAACTGTTTTGTTAATTAGTTGTTGTCTTCAGTTTTCTGTTTGGTTCAATTCTGCAAATGTGATGTTCAATTCTTAGGCTGCAATTTTGTATTGTCTTCCATGTGAGAAATAAATCGAATTTATCTTTACAAAATTGTGAGTGCATTCTGTTATTGTATACCATGTGAGGAATAAATTGAATTTTGTTGTAGTAAATACATGAGAAACAAATACAATTGCTACAGTTGGCTGTAGTTAACTGTTTGGTTAACTCCCCGATCTTCTATTAGGAGTATGTTATATTGTGCAATGTGGTGCTCAGTTAATGTTTGGTTCATTTGTTCTGGTATTTAGTTAACTGCTTGGTTCAATTCTGCAATGCGATGTCCAATTGTCGTGGGTAGAATTTTGTATTGTTGTGCATGTGAGGAATAAATCGAATTTGGCTGCACTTAATACATGAGAAACATATACAAGTGCTATATTTCCTAGTTCTTAATCATGTTTGGTTTGGGTAAATGGGTTTTCCGTGTGGCTTCAATTAATCTGATGAATCTGAAATGTGCTTATTTTTCATCAACATATTTTATTGATAGCATGCGAACCCTTACTTAACCTAATGACTAACTACCTTATATGTGTTGCAGGGAAAGAATGGGAAGCATTGAGGTTTACAATCGAGGTTAGCACGTGCATGGTCCGTTGTCTAATAGCACATTATTATGCAATTGCAGGAACCATTCTAATATTTTGGTTTTTAACAATTTGGTCTTGAACATGTAGGTCCTGCTGTTAGAGGTTTTGACCCACTGTTCGACCCTTTTTTGCATATAGGGAAATGAGTTGTCCATGATTATCAATCAAATCAAGAAACTCGGAAACATTGTTAGGATAAAGAAATTAGCGACAAAAAACAACAAGATCTTTGTCTGCACAATGAAGAAGACATCAGTTCACTACAAGATGGTACTAACTATTATACCTTGCCTTTTTTATTCCTTTGCCCCATTTCCAATATAGAGAAGATATTTAAGCACATCCTTGTTTTCAAGCCTTTCCAAAGCAGTTCACTGATGATTACCTCTCAAACCACCTCTATGGTCAGGAGGTGAGGAAGGTTTTCATACAACACCCACGGTTCAATATTGAAGTGTTCCTGAAGAGGACGGAGGACAGACGGTCAATCATCCACAGGCACTGGCCTAAAGTTGCGAAGACCTTCAACATGAATGAAGGCTCAATATCCGCCTTCCGCTTTAGCAGTTTTCCAGATGAGATGCATCTGTCTATATACCGTCTATGATGCTAATTTCGAAAGGTTCTACATGTTGCATGTGGAACTTGCTGCTGGTGCAGTTGTGTAATGGGGTTGCTGGGTGCTGAAGCTATATCATGTTGTACTCTGATGTATTTCAATTATGAAATTTTGCTTCCTTAATATGGAAATTAAATATATTGTGTGCTTAATATGAAATGTCAATTAGATTAATAAATGGATTATGAATAATCGGATAATTAGCCTGCTAATGGCGAATTAGCCTGCTAATTGTGTTTTGCTATTGCAAACGGTTGTTGAAAATACCGTGGGCGATGACCTCAGGCAACGCACACAGTTTCTAGGAATAAACCGTGTTGGATCAATGAACAATCACACACGACTTTCTTTGAAAACTGTTTGCATTAGGCCACCTTGCGCAAATGTTTACCACATAAAAACTATGTGTGATGGACAGCCTTTGCCACACAGTTTCTTCTACGGACCGTGTGTGATACATTCAATAACGCAAATGATTTAGCAGGAAAAATTGTGTGTGATGTACCTGTGAACGGAAACGTTTTCCTTGGAGCAACTGTGTGGGAAGTGCATACGAACGGAAACGTTTAGCGGGGACTGACTGTGTGGGATGTACTTGCGACCCCAAACAATTTCGCCGTATAATTGTATTTTTTTAGCTCTACTGTACGTATTTCCATATTTGAGTGCTCGTCGGTCGCACACGACCTCATTTTGCCGAACGTGTGTGCCAGGACGGCATATCCACGACGGTTTTTGGGTCGTGTGGGAAGGACTCCCCTATCGCCCACACTCACTTGGCGACGGTTCCAAATGCCATCGCGGAAAGGGGTTTTAAACCGTTTGTTTAGGACAGACGCGCACCAGTGACAAGAGTAAATGACAAGTTACTCCAAAAAGATATAAGTGAAGATCAAGCGAGTAGTTATATAAATTGGCAGCTAAGGAGGACTCTCTCTTATTTAAAACTTTTAGATCTAAGTATTTTATTAAAACAGCAAGCAAAAACAAAATAAAGTGACATTCTAAGAATAACACACATCATGTGAAGAAGCAAAAACTTAGGCTCAATCGATACTAACCGATAATTGTTGAAGAAGAATGGTGGGATGCCTACCGGGGCATCCCCAAGCTTAGATGCTTGAGACTTATTGAAATATTATCTTGGGGTGCCTTGGGCATCCCCAAGCTTGAGCTTTTGTGTCTCCTTAATTCTTCTCATATCACAGTTTTCCTAAATCTCAAAAGCTTCATCCACACAAAACTCAACAAGAACTCGCGAGACAAGTTAGTATAAACCAATGCAAAAAACCTTATCATTCTCTCCTCACTAAAATTATTATTCAACATTACATACTAAATGCCTCTGCATATTTAATACTCCTATCCTCAAATAGGATCATTAAACAAGCAAACATATGCAAACAATGCAAACATAACAACAATCTGTCAAAACAGTATATTCTGTAAAGAATGCAAGAGTATCAATACTTACCTAACTCCAAAAGTTATGAAAATTTCCCAACTGTAGAAAAATTATCAGAGCTTATTTTGCAAAAAGTTTTAACATTTTATCACATTTTTTACCTTTCTAGGGAATTTTTGCAACATTGATAAACTTTCTATTTTGAAACAGCAACATGTAGACTTGCAAAATAAGCATGGCAAAGGCTATACTTGATATTTTTATTGAAAAGAAAGATGAAAATATTATTATAAATAAAATCAAGAAAATCCTAACAAAAAAAATGATGCTCCAAGCAAAACACATATCATGTGATGAATGAAAACATAGCTCCAAGTGAGGTTACCGATAATGTTGGAGACGAAAGAGGGGATGCCTTAAGGCATCCCCAAGCTTAGTTGCTTGGATATTCCTTGAATATTACCTTGGGGTGCCTTGGGCATCCCCAAGCTTAGGGTCTTGTCACTCCTTATTTTCCTCATATCGACATCTCGCCCAAAACTTGAAAACTTCGTTCACACAAAATTTAACGGAACTTTGTGAGATAGGTTAGTATGATAAAGAGCAAACCATTTTACTTTTGGTACTATCAAAGACAAGATTCATAATTTTTATCACACAATGCCTATTGTAGCATATCATTTCCACAATTTATATTGAGCAATATAAGCCATGGAAACTAGAAAACAAGCAAACTATGCATTCAAAACAGAATCTGTCAAAAACAGAACAGTCTGTAGTAATCTGTACTCCAACCATACTTATTCTACTCCAAACATTCTGAAAAAATAGTAAAACCTGGGAAATGTGTCTATTAATCGTCTGCAGAAAGAATCAACATTTTATCACGCTTCTGTTAAAAATGAGAATTGTTTTTCGGAGTGCAAAAGTCTCTGTTTTTTAGAAAAATCAAATCAACTATCACCGTAAGCCATCCCAAAGGTCTTACTTGGCACTTTATTGAAACGAAAGCAACAAAACATGATTACTGCAGTAGCCTAATCATGTGAACACAAAAAAATAGTAGGTACAAGTGTTGGGTTTTCTCCCAACAAGTGCTTTTCTTTAATGCCTTTTAGCTAGGCATGATGATTTCAATGATGCTCGCATAAAAGTAAAGAATTGAAACACAAAAAGAGCATCTTGAATCACATGGCAAACACATTTAAGCCTAACCCACTTCCTATGCATAGGGATTTTGTGAGAAAACAATATATGGGAACAAGAATCAACTAGCATAGGAAGGCAAAACAAGCAATACTTCAAAACTTTCAACACATAGAGAGGAAACTTGATATTATTGCATTTCCTACAAGCATATGTTCCTCCCTCATAATAATTTTCAGTACCCTCATGAATGAATTCAACAATATAACTATCACATAAAGCACTATTTTCATGACCCACAAGCATACAAATTTTACTACTCTCCACATAAGCAAATTTATTCTCATGAATAGTAGTGGGAGCAAACTCAACAAAGTAACTATCATGGGATTGAAAATTAAAATCATGATGAAAAGTTTCATGGTTATCATTATTATTTATATCATACATGTCATCACCATAATCATCATAGATAGCAACTTTGTTCTCATAATAATCAATTGAAACATCTTCTGAAATAGTGGATTCATCACTAAATAAAGTCATGACCTCTCCAAATCCACTTTCATAATTATTACAATAAGATTCAACACCCTCCAAAATAGTGGGATCATTAGTACCTAGAGTTGACACTCTTCCAAACCCACTTTCATCAATATAATCATCATAAATAGGAGGCATGCTTTCATCATAATAAATGTTCTCGTCAAAACTTGGGGGAGTAAAAATATCATCTTCATCAAATACAGCATCCCCAAGCTTGTAACTTTGCATATCATTAGCATCATGGATATTCAAAGAATTCATACTAACAACATTGCAATCATGCTAATCATTTAAATATTTTTTGCCAAACATTTTATTTACTTCTTCTTCTAACAATTGAGCACAATTTTTTGATCCATCATTTTCAAGAAAGATATTATAAATATGATCAACAATATGATGCAACCTCAACTCCACTTTTTGTAGTTTCCTTTTATAAACCAAACTAGTGATAAAACAAAAAACTAAAAGATTCAATTGCAAGATCTAAGGATATACCTTCAAGCACTCACCTCCCCGGCAACGGCGCCAGAAAAGAATTTGATGTCTACTACGCAACTTTATTCTTATAGACACGTGTTGGGCCTCCAAGCGCAAAGTTTTGTAAGACAGTACAATTTTCCCTCAAGGGGATGACCTAAGGTTTATCAGTCTGTGGGAGGAGTAGGATGAAGATGGTCTCTCTCAAACAACCCTGCAATCAAATACAAGAAATCTCTTGTGTCCCCAACACACCCAATACAATGGCAAATTGTATAGGTGCACTAGTTCGGCGAAGAGATGGTGATAAAAGTGTAATATTGATGGTATACATATATTTTTATAATCTGAATAAATAAAAATAGCAAGGTAGCAAATAGTAAATGGGCACAAAAACGGTATTGCAATGCTTGCAAATGAGGCCTAGGGTCCGTACTTTCACTAGTGCAATCTCTCAACAATGCTAATATAATTGGATCATATAACCACCCCACGAAGTGCGACGAAGAATCACTCCAAAGTTCCTATCTAGCAGAGAACATACGGAGAAATCATTTGTAGTGTATGAAACCACCTCGAAGCTATTCTTTCTGATCGATCTATCCAAGAGTTCGTACTAAAATAACACCAAATAATTCCAGATTCATAATACTCAATCCAACACAAAGAACCTCAATGAGTGCCCCAAGATTTCTACCGGAGAAACAAAGACAAGAACGTGCATCAACCCCTATGCGTAGATTACCCCAATGTCACCTCGGGAATCCGCGAGTTGAGTGCCAAAAAACATGTCAAGTGAATCAATATGATACCCCATTGTCACCATGAGTATGCATATGCAAGACATATATCAAGTGCTCTCAAATCCATAAAAGTATTTAATCCAATAACAATGAAATTCCAAATGGAAAAAATCAATTCATCACAACAAGATAGAGAGGGGAAAACTCCATATGATCCAACTATATTAACAAAGCCCGCGATACAACAAGATCGTGACATCTCAAGAACACGAGAGAGAGAGAGAGATTAAATACATAGCTACTGGTACAAACCCTCAGCCCCAAGGGTGGACTACTCTCTCCTCATCGCGGTGGCCGCCGGGATGATGAAGATGGCCACCGATGATGATTCCCCCATCTGGCAGGGTGCTGGAATGGGGTCTAGATTGGTTTTCGGTGGCTACAGAGCCTTACGGTAGCGAAACTTCTGATCTAGGTTAACCCCGAGGGTTTTTGGAATATTTGGGAATTTATAGGGTAAAGAGGGTGAGGGAGTCCTGGATTAGGGGGTGTTCGGGTAGCCGGACTATACCTTCAGCCGGACTCCTGGACTATGAAGATACAAGATTGAAGACTTCGTCCCGTGTCCGGATGGGACTTTCCTTGGCATGGAAGGCAAGCTTGGCGATGCGGATATTCAAGATCTCCTACCATTGTAACCGACTCTATGTAACCCTAACCCTATCCGGTGTCTATATAAACCAGAGGGTTGTAGTCCGTAGGCAATAAACTCCATATACAACAATCATACCATAGGCTAGCTTCTAGGGTTTAGCCTCCTTGATCTCGTGGTAGATCTACTCTTGTACTACCCATATCATCAATATTAATCAAGCAGGACGTAGGGTTTTACCTCCATCAAGAGGGCCCGAACCTGGGTAAAACATCGTGTTCCCTGCCTCCTATTAACATCCAGCCTAGACGCACAATTCGGGACCCACTACCCGAGATCCGCCGGTTTTGACACCGACATTGGTGCTTTCATTGAGAGTTCCTCTATGTCGTCGCCTTTAGGCCCGATGGGTCCTTCGATCATCAACAACGATGCGGTCCAGGGTGAGACTTTTCTCCCCGGACAGATCTTCATCTTCGGCGGCTTCGCTCTGCGCGCCAATTCGCTCGGCCACCTGGAGCAGATCGAAAGCTATGCCCCTGGCCATCAAGTCAGGTTTGGAAGCTTAAACTACACGGCTGACATCTGCGGAGACTTGATCTTCGACGGGTTCGAGCCATGGCCAAGCGCGCCGCACTATCTCGAGGGGCATGATCTAGCTCTGCCTCCGGACAGTGTCCTGGAGGCCGCACACGCATCGGTTCCGACCCCTAACTCGGAGCCTATTGCGCCAATCGAGGATGAGCGGTTGGACGTCACCTCGGGGGCTTCGATCTCAAAGGCGATCGAGCCGAACGCTAGCCCCGCACTCTACATGATCCGTGACTCCAAGGATCCGGATTCCTTTCCGAACTCCGAACCCCTCGCGCCCCTGCCGATCGAATCCGATTGGGCGCCGATAATGGAGTTCACCGCCGCAGACATCTTTCAGCACTCGCCTTTTGGCGATATCTTGAACTCTCTCAAGTCTCTCTCTTTATCAGGAGAGCCCTAGCCGAACTACGGTCAGCGAGGATGGGATACGGACGATGAAGAAATTCAAAGCCCACCCACCACCCACTTGGTAGCCACTGTCGACAATTTAAACGACGTGCTCAACTTCGACTCCGGAGACATCGACAGCATGGATGACGATGCAGGAGACACCGACAAACCAACGCCCATAGGGCATTGGACACCTCATCTCACGATGTGTACATGGTGGATACCCCTAAAGGAAGCGACAACGAGGAAAAGGGGATGGGACGGGAGATCGACCCCCCGAAAAGCAATCAAAGCGTCGGCGTAAACGCCGACCCAAGCCCCGCCTCGACAAAAACCCAGCCATAGAGCAGGACGAGCCGGTAGACGACGAGCAGGCCTTAGAGCAACCGTCCGTACAGGGCAACACGGATAGAGAAACCGAACATCCCTCCTCCGGCGAAAACGGCATTCCGGACGACCTCACGCCGGATAAACCTATGGAGCAGAAGAATCTCCACGAGAGGCTCGTTGCAACTGCACGCAGCCTAAAAAAGCAGAAGAGGAAGCTAAAAACAGCGGAAGATGCACTGCGGATTAGATGGAGCAAAGTAATCAATACCGCAGATAAATACGGCGACAGTCGCCGCACTAAAAGCTATCCAAAAAGAAAGCTACTGCCTGAATTCGACGAAGAGGCCCTAGAGCCCTCGCATTCAAAAAATGAGAAGGCCACACGGTCGGATAGACGACCCCATAAAGCGGCAAGCGGCGCTGCACCTAAATCGGCATGCGACCCACTTAAGGATTCGCATCATGGCCCAGTCAGGTCCATTTATGGGCCAAGAAAGCAAGCTCTCGTAAGCAACGCTATGAAGCCATCATCAGAATCCGGCACACCCAAATACAGGGGCGCCGCACACCCCCTATGTTTCACCGATGAGGTCCAGGACTATGAATTTCCAGAGGGATTCAAACCTGTAAACATAGAGGCATATGATGGAACAACAGACCCTGGAGTTTGGATCGAGGATTATATCCTCCACATACACATGGCTAGAGGAGATGATCTCCACGCCATAAAATATTTACCCCTTAAGCTTAAAGGGCCAGCCCGGCATTGGCTTAAAAGCCTTCCCGAAAACACAATTGGAAGCTGGGAAGAGCTCGAGGATGCTTTCCGAGCAAACTTTAAAGGGACCTATGTCCGCCCTCCGGATGCAGACGATCTTAGTCACATAACTCAGCAACCCGGAGAATCAGCTCGGCAGTTCTGGAATAGATTCCTCACTAAAAAGATTCAGATAGTCGACTGTCCGGACGCCGAAGCCTTAGCAGCTTTCAGGCATAACGTCCGAGACGAATGCCTCGCCAGACACCTCGGCCAAGAAAAGCCAAGAACAATGGCCGCACTAACAAGCCTCATGACCCGCTTTTGTGCAGGGGAGGACAACTGGTTGGCAAGGTGCAGCCCCAGCGACCCAAGTACATCCGAAATTAGGGATGGAAACGGAAAATCGTGACGCAACAAGGACCGTCGCTGGACTAAGGACAAAAGTCCGAAGAGCACAGCAGTCAATGTCGGATTCAAAGGCTCACGACAAAATCAGGCAAAATCGCCCCCACAGGATAACAGGGACGATCCATCCAACCTAAATAAAATCCTGGACTTCCCACAAGAAGTAAAAACAATGAACTCACTTCACATAACAAAACGGCAGACTCAATGCTCCCGGGAAGCCTGCTAACCATACCCACAGAGACTGTTGGGTTTTCAAACAATCCGGCAGACTCAATGCCGAACACAAGGGGCTCGACACACCAAGCGAAGACGAGGACGAACCCCAAAAGCAGAGCACCAGGAAACAAAAGAACTTCCCACAAGAAGTAAAAAACAATGAACTCACTTCACATAACAAAACGTGCGGCGCCCGTAAAGGTACGCACCACATGGCCCATCCCCAAAGGGTCCTGCCACTGGTTGTCAAAACCGATCATCTTCGATCAGCTGGATTATTCTAGAAATATCAAGAATGTAGGCTGGACTGCCTTGATACTCGATCCAATAATTGGCGGACTCCAGTTTTCAAATGTCCTTATGGACGGCGGCAGTGGACTAAACCTGATGTATCAGGATACAATCCAGCACATGTGGATAAACCCAGCAAGAATCCGCCGCAGCAAAACCTCCTTTCAAGGGGTAATACCTGGTCCGGACACCCATTGTATGGGTTTCCTCTGGCTCAAAGTCATATTCGTCTCTGCCGATAACCTCCACCGCGAAAAGCTGACCTTCCATATCGTCCCGTTCTCAAGTCGCTATCAAGCACTACTGGGACGCGAAGCTTTCGCTCGCTTTAACGCAATACCGCATTATGCATCTCTTACGCTTAAGATGCCCGGTCCACGAGGCATCATCTCTTTGAAGGGCAAGCACTAAAGTGCGCCTCCCCAAGCGGAGGACTGTGCGGCCGCTTTGACAGCCCCACAGCAAAATGGCCTCACCGGCCAAAAAACTTCGAAATAGGTCATTCAAGACCACGAACGCGGATAGACGAGTTCGGTGCACAATCATCATTGATGCAGGCCTAGAAGCCATATACCCCCGCACTAGGGGCTGCACGCACATACAATAAGAGACAATAAAGCTCAATCTTATATTTACTTTATACTTTGTTTATTTTAAAACTTTTTCGGCACGACCCGTTTTCAACTCAGTTCCTCTCTTTTACAGATGAACGTCGTGCAGCGCCCGTCCAGGATACGGCACAATGGAGACACAGGCCCAGACGTGCAGTAGGGACCCGTCCTAAAGGATTCTTTTTAGATTAAGACCCTGCGTAAACCTTTTTTACTGTCTCTTGTTGCTACACATCCCCTGGTTTTTTCTTTCTGATATAACCAAGGAGGCTGGCGTCTTGGCATGTGGCCACGTCAGAATTTTTGCACGTACCTGGACACTAGGGGCTTTTTTAATAAAGAGTGTTGTTTCGCCCGCACTCATAAAGACCGAACACCTTAGGGAGTGTTCGGCGTCTCGAGTTTTGGCATTATATGCATCAGCTCCGAATCATGTCTTGGGTCAAATGTTGGGTTGCCCGGCTCCTGAGTTCGGCTACCTTACGTTCCGCTCTATCGGCTAAGGTAGCACCAGGAGAACTACTGCGATTGTGCCCCGGTTTGGCCGGGCGAGCACCTCAGTAGAGAAAGCCGAAAACTGACTATCATGATGTAGCGTGAGACTGGTCAGCCACTCGATGACCTATCAGAATCTATCGGATTCCTCCGCTTTAATGAAGGGCCGCTTCCCGGCCAGGCACATACGCGCCCCGAACTCGGATGAGCGCAGTTGCCACCAAGGGGCTACCTAAATAGTATGACTGTCAAACTCCTATGGCTAAGTGAAAGTGTTAAAGCATTATAGTCCGGTTGCCTGGCCCGCTGCGCTATCACCTCCTTTGTAGGACCAAGACATTGGGTTAAGTGTGAAAATGCGTCTTCTGCGAGCACCCCCGCACTATGTGCGTGGGGGCTGAAGCCAACGACTGCCATCTTTCAGATTTGGTATATATATATCTTAAAATGGCCGCACAGGAGGTGTTCCCAATACTTGAAGGCACAAGTATAAAAAGGCCACTACAGATTATCAAAATATCACTTCATAATTACATATGCTATCATAACATAGCATCTTTCGAGCACTGTGTCTCTATTACACGAGCGCCTTCAAGGACTTCCTGAAAATAGTGCTCGGAGGGTACTCGGCTTTTGTCCGAATCTCGGGACTCAACAATGGTGGTCTCCATCTCTGCCCAGTATGTCTTGACACGGGCAAGAGCCATCCTTGCGCCCTCTATGCATGCTGACCTCTTCATTGCATTAATATGCGGCACCGCGTCAAGGAATTGCTGCACCAAGCTGAAATAACTCTTCGGCTCCGAACTCCCCGGCCACAGATGACCCATGACGTACTTCATGGCGAGTCCGGACAACCTATTCAGTTCGGCCCATTGAGCCAAACGATCGTCCACTGCCAGCGAATGCTCTGGATTGTGAAACTGCGACCAGAAAAGCTTTTCCACTTCGTGATCTTTCTGATTTTGAAAGTGTTTGGTCGCATCAGCAGCACTCGCTGCCAAATCCAGATAGGTATCCTCCACACTCCACATCCGGTCCAACGGAGCAAACTTCGGATCACAAAATTTCCTTCGCAGCATAAAGGGCTTTCCAGCCGCAATCTGTTCGGCCTGACACAGCTCCTCCTTCGCAGCTCTCATCGCAGAGCGCGCGTCCTTGGCATTGGCAACGGCCTTCTCTAAGTCCGTCTGTTTCGCCTGGTCTTCTTTTTCAAGAAGTCTGCAACGGTCTGTAGCGCTTTTTAACTTTTCGGCCATCTCGGCCATCTCTTCCTTGCTTCGGCAATGAGCGGCCTGTTCGGCTCTTAGCTCTTCAAGGGCTTTCCTGGTGGCCGCATCACTTTCGCTGGCTTATTCTTTAGCTCGGGAAAGTTCTGCCCTAAGACTCTCCATGGCGGCCGCACCATCTGCGTCAAGCACACACGTCGTAAGACACAGGCATAAAACTGTTCTTACTTGATGCTGCCCGAGGAATTACATACCTTGAGCCTCATCAAGCCGCTTATTGACAAGCGTGATGTCGGCATCTGCCACGTCCAGTTGCCGCTTTAGTTCGGCAAAATCGTCAGTTCAGCTCGATTCCGGACACCCTGCCGCCTACATTCAAAGGCGACATCTTAGACCTGGGATTATGATCCTCCGTGTGCCGTCATTTCTTGACGACGCGCAGAGTCTCAGGGGCTACTATCTACACAGGGCGCATCTTATTCATGCCCAACTGACAAAAGTATACATTATCTAATGTACCTCGAAACCCGTCAGTAAACTTTTGACGGCCTCATATAATCCGCTCTCTACGGATGAAATCCTTTCAATCACCGTGCCCATCAATGCGCGGTGCTCCTCTGAGATAGAAGCTCGCCCCAGCAGAATCTTTAGCTCCTCCCGCCGAGCACCAGACGGTGCCGGGCTCGTCCCATGACCTCTTTCGAAGGCCGGACGCGGAGAACCTCGAGGGGTCGCATAGCCACCTTTCGCCCCTGCTGGATTTGGAGAAACCCTCCGCGACGACACCTCAGGGTCGCCCGCCTCGCTAGGCGGCACGGCAGGGGGAGGTGTCCCGCTCTCCATCATCTCTGGAAGGAGATCCCCCGAAGACGAGCTCTGCTGAGAAGGGCTGAGGTCCGAGCTACAAGATAAAGGTTTGGTTAATCTTCTCAGATATAAATCAAGGATTTCCCTCATCCCTCAAAAGAAAAATCTTTTCTCCACTTACGGCTCGCTGGAGGACTGATCCCCTTGAGGGCGTAGTCCGGCCGAGGAACTCCCCAGCGTCGGACCCTCTGACGAGGATTTTCTCCCCCATTTTGAGGCCATGGTTTCCGGGTCGTCAGAAGCGGCTCTCTTCTTCCCCTTAGGAGAGGAATTGTCGGTTCCTCCCTTCGGAGAAGCCTCCTTCGAGGAGGCCATAGCTTCCTTGTCCTCCCCCTCCAAAGGCATTATCTCCAGCATCCTGGCCAGCACGGGATCCGGCCTGGTTTCAGGAAGGAGAGCCGGACACCTGATCAGCTTTGCCTTCGCTATCCACTACTGTTTAAAAGGACAGCTCTTTTAGGGGCAAGTTTATGACAATTAGACGAATAGAAGGTCCGGGAACAAGGTTGCTTACTTGAGTATCCGGGCGATTGCAGCTTAGGCCTGCGTCCTCGGTTAAATCCGGACACATCTCTTGTGATCCAAAGAACAGTCTATACATCTCCGCGGGCGTTGCGCCCATAAAGTTCTAGAGAGCTCGTGGTCCCTCTGGATTAAACTCCCACAGGCGAAGGGGGCGACATTTGCCGGGCAATATTCGGCGAATCAGCATGACCTGCGCCACCTTGACCAAGCTGAGGTCTCCTTCCAAGAGATCCTTAATTCGGCCTTGTAACAAGGGCACGTCTTTGGGCAAACCCCAATCTAACCCTCTGTTAACCCATGACGCTAGCCGTGGTGGGGGACCCGAGCGAAAGGCAGGAAGCGCCACCCACTTGGTGCTCCGGGGAGTGGTGATATAAAACCACGCTCGTTGCCACAAGCCTAGATCCTCTTGAAAAGAGCCCTCGGGCCATGGAGCATCAGCATTTTTGCTTATAACAGCGCCTCCGCACTCTACGTGCCGTCCCTTGATCATCTTCGGCTCCACTTTGAAAGTCTTGAGCCATAATACGAAGTGAGGGGTAACATGGAGGAACGCTTCGCATACAACGATAAACGAGGAGATATGGAGGATGGACTCTGGAGCTAAGTCGTGAAATTCCAGCCCGTAATAAAACAGCAGTTCCCTCACAAAGGGATCCATCGGGAAGCCTAACACCCGAAGGAAGTGAGACACGAACACTACGCTCTCACCGGGCTGGGGACTGGGGATAGCCTGCCTTTGAGCAGGCAACCTGTGCGAAATTTCGGCGGTCAAGAACTTAGCCTCTCTCAACTTTAGCACGTCCTCCTCCGTGATGGAGGAGGGCATCCATCAGCCTTGAAGGTCAGAACCGGACATTGTCGAAGGTCTGAGGCGCCCGGAATCTGGAGCCTACGGTGTTGGAACTCGAGGCGACGGGCGAACTCGTTTTGGGATTGGAGAAAAGGAGTAAGGCCCTGGTCTCTTTATAAGAGGTTGAATACCAGGAGCCCTCCCCATAACCGTTTGGGACTCGCCTTTAATCGAGAAAACATGCTAACGGACATGATTGGGTTACCCACATCCGTATTGATGAGAATCCCGTAAAAGGGGGGCACACGATCTCTGCCTTGACAAGACGTGCCAAGGAAACTGCCTCGCGAAACACGCTGAGGTGGAAAAGTAAAAACGATTCGAGTGAAGGACTTGGCTATAGTGTGATGACGCACTGGGGAATACGTCAGCAGATTTGATTTGTGTTAATATTATTCTCTCTATGGCAATATGTGGAAGCTTATTTTGCAGAGCCGGACACTACTCTTGGTGTTTACAATCTTCTATGAAGGACTTGGAGGAGGAACCCGCCTTGCAATGCCGAAGACAATTTGCGCGCCGGACTCGTCGTCATTGAAGCCTGGTTCGGGGGCTACTGAGGGAGTCCTTGATTAGGGGGTGTTTAGGTAGCCGGACTATACCTTCAGCCGGACTCCTGGACTATGAAGATACAAGATTGAAGACTTCGTCCCGTGTCCGGATGGGACTTTCCTTGGCGTGGAAGGCAAGCTTCGCGATGCGGATATTCAAGATCTCCTACCATTGTAACCGACTCTATGTAACCCTAACCCTATCCGGTGTCTATATAAATCGGAGGGTTGTAGTCCGTAGGCAATAAACTCCATATACAACAATCATACAATAGGCTAGCTTCTAGGGTTTAGCCTCCTTGATCTCGTGGTAGATCTACTCTTGTAGTACCCATATCATCAATATTAATCAAGCAGGACGTAGGGTTTTACCTCCATCAAGAGGGCCCGAACCTGGGTAAAACATCATGTTCCCTTCCTCCTGTTACCATCCGGCCTAGACGCACAGTTCGGGACCCACTACCCGAGATCCGCCGGTTTTGACACCGACAGAGGGGGTGCGAGAGGCCACCGAGGTGGGTACAACCCACCTAGGCACGCCTGGGCCCCCAAGTGCACCCTAGTGGGTTGTGCCCCCCCCCCCCCGGGGAACCCCCCGGGTGCTGCTCTGGCCCATTGATGGTCTTCTGGTCCATAAAAAATCCACAAAAAGTTTCACTGTGTTTGGACTCCGTTTGATATTGACTTCCTCCGATGTAAAAAACAAGCAAAAAACAGCAACTGACACAAGGCACTAGGTCAATAGGTTAGTCCCAAAAATGATGTAAAGTTGCTATAAAATGATTGTAAAACATCCAGGAATGGTAATATAACAACATGAATACTTCATAAATTATAGATACATTGGAGACGTATCACCCCCGAGGTGGTACAACTGCTACCCCATCCCCTGATACTTTCGCCTGCACAAAACTGGAACCCTAGGATGCTCCAGGAGCGGTACAACCGCCCAACCAAGCGGTACAACCGCCCTCCCAGATTCAGCCTTGGTTGATTGCCAGTTTTCACCATAACTAATTCATCCGGACTCGGATTTTGACGTTATTTAGCTCGTTTTGAAGCTATTTACATCCCCCATCCCACAAAAATACCTCCAACATCATTTGAATCCATCAAAGTTTTGGAACTTTGGCATCTTTGCCTAGGGTTTCCACCATATCAGCCGCATAACCACCACCGACTTCCGCAACCTAACCCATTTTGTTCCTCATAGCATTAGTGGTTGTTTGAGTAGTGATTCGAGTCTCCTAAGGTGTTTCAGCTACTTAGGGACGGTTGCTTCTTCATCAACCACCACCATAACTTCCGCATAGGCTTTCCCACCATACACTTCCGCCACCCCCAACTTAACCCAAGTTTGTTTGTGTTGTGAGTTGTGTCTCCTAAGGTGTTTTAGCTACTTAGGGACTGTGTTTTCAACCCCGACACCGTGTATAGCCCCACCATACCATTCTGCAACCATAACCCATTTTAACCGGGTTTCCACCAATACTTCCGCAACCACCACCGCATTCCCACTACCACCATTTTGACATTTGAAGTTTGAGATTTTGAGTTCACGGTTTTTCCGTTTCCTAAGGTGTTTAGGCTAATTAGGGATGGTTCGACATCGAGAACACTGCCACTCATCATCTCCACAAGGTCGTCATCATACATAAGGACGGTAACCTCGATGACACCATTGTATATTCCCCTTGCAATTGTATTGATAACCCCTAGCCCATTTTGCGTCACTTGCCTATCGAGACTAGCCATTTCAGTATTGCCGGCAATGTTACTTGTGCACATTAGTGATCATCGATCTACACTTTCCATTGCATACATACCATATCATATTGGTATCATCTTGGTATCATCATATCATCTCGTGTGCCACAAGATTGTTCCCGCATATACATAATTGCTATCTTGGTTTGTGCATTTCGCAAAGTGTCCATACAAAAAAAGAATAAGCTTTTAAGCAAAACAAAAAAGAGAGCAAAGGGATTGTAAGCAATATCCATGGCATCATACCACATTGCATATAAGATTGTCATATCCAACCATCTTGGATCATCCTAAGAGAAACAGCGGGAACCATACATACATAGTATACTTGGGATAGAAGTTTATCCATTTTTCATCTTATAGGTTGTGCACAAGTATCGTATCCGCCTATTGAGAAATCATGCTAGTGTCTCTCCTAAGTTGTGCAACACGAGCGTTTCAGTGGATTCCACATTTTGAGCTAGTTCCTTGGTTGCACGACCCCATTTATCTATCTGTGTGTGCGTTTTCGTGTGCCATTCATTGCTATTGGTCTACTTGTTTCACTTGCAAATTTGTGAATCTCTTTCAACATTATTGACTCTTGCTAACATTTTGCATCAAATTTTTGTGCCACTATCCTCACCAAGCTACTCCATAAGCTTTACTTGATAGGTGTGAGTGAACAAGTCTGGTACCAATTCCACTATTCTTTCATTTCACATTGAGTGAAACAGGATACATCCTCAACTTTGGGAAAAGGTAACTTGATATTGTTTATCTCATTTCCTACTAACCTCTACTTGAGTCTTGTGATGGATGGGCAAAGCACACCTCTTTTGGTGTACAACAACAACGACGAGTTCGGTGCCATGAAAAACAACTTGGACGCGAAGATGGATGCTCAAATGGAGGAAATCAAAGCCCTCATCAAGTCCTACAAGCGGTCTTTCTCATCCTCGAGAATATGCTCAAGAGCACGTACTTCCGAGCTACCATCTCTGGCAAGATCACATCGACATCGACACCACCACCGACAAGAACGTGAAAGTCAAGAGCTCAACACCAACAACCGCTCAACGACTACACCATATCACTTGGCATATACGCCAAGCGACTTCCAGCATCTTCGCCTACGGAAATACGACATCTTCGCCAACAAGCACCTCAAGACTACGCTCAAGAGAAGCTCCCCAAGCTCAAGTCCGCGACTTCCATGAGCTACTACGACCTCAACACTGACCACAAGATTCCTTTCTATGGGACTCAAGAACCCGAGGAGTATCTTGAGTGGGAGTGCCTAATGGACGACTACCTCAAGCTACATCAAGTTCCTCCTGAAGATCAAGTGAAGTGCGCCTAAAACGAACTTCCATGAATACGCGTCGGCATGGTGGCTTCACACATATTCGAAGACTTATGACATGAAATGGCCCAAGATGAAGAGACCGTTGCGATGAGAGTTTGTGCCTTCAACCTACACGGAACAACTTCTACGCCAATTGGATAACACCATCCAAGGATCCAAGTCCATCGAAGCGTACTTCAAGGAGATGAAGAATGCCTTGCGACAAGCCGGCGTGGACGACCCCATTTCAATGAAGTTCCACTTCATGATGGGATTTCACAACGACATCTCCAAGACTATCTTCCTCGAGAACTACAAGTCCCTCGACGAAAACTACATTGGTGCTCCCAAGGCGGAACAAGAACTCATGAAGGCTAAGGCTTCTCTACCCCAAGCACACTTCTCGAAGACCAAGCTCCAAGATGGCGAGCATGAGGCTAGTACCACCATGATGTCCAAGCCCGACGAGCTCCAAGACGATGCTCCCAAGTTCGACTTCACCGCCATCCCTCTTTGTGGCATTGATGATGCCGAGTCCTCCACGACTCTTTTTCAAGATGGTGCGGCGAGGACTACGACTAAGAAGTCTCTCAAGGAACATGCTTTGGAGGTAAGCGACATGGTGACGAGCAAGGATGATGCTTCCATCTTTGGAGGCAAGAGTGATGATGTGCCATCTTCGGCCTTCATCCATGGCGACGACAACAAGATGGTTGAGCATGAGATTTTAACTTCGACCATGACGATGTATGATGACTTGAGTGACTTGTGCCACCATATTACGAGTGAGAGTGACTTCACCAGTAGCCCCATCTATGATGAGTTTCCACAATTCCCATGTGAGGAGAGCCACAACCCCCACCACTTGAGTGAGACGAGTGACTCAACCATATGTGAGTTTGACTGCACCTATTTTGAGGGAGTGAGTGAACCACCACATAGAGAGAGTGAGGTAGTTGATAGGGCATGTGAGGCCACTTAGATTTCTAATGACCTAACCTCTACCTCTATTGTGTCTTCTCATTTGGTGCTAGGTCCCATATATGATGACGCACCGACACACGATGACTTCGTCCTTCCTTTGGACAAGACGATGGCCATGGTGGAATATGATGCACCCCCACATGGTTCCATCAAGATGATGATATTGACCACCATTTGGTCTTACCCACCTCATCTACACCAATTGAGTGGAATGAACAAGGTAACATAGGTGAAGGTGATGTTCTAGTCCCACTAGTGGACATTCTTGACATTGATTGCTTGCATATGTAGATCCACCTATTACCACGCTTCATGCTAGTGCGACTTCCCCATGCGATGATTTACCCATTTATGATGAGTATGATGATTGCCATGTGGAGTTTATTAGTTGTGATGCCATGTTACATAGGATTTCTTGTGAAAATTCTTTAGGTCACATCATGTTTGACAATCCACTTGACTTGTCATATGCTATGAATGAGATCAACCATATGTAATATTTGCAATCTCTTCGTAGTGACTATGCATATGCCATTAAAATAAACCCAATTTGCACATATGGCATAGATGACAAGCCCATGGTTATTGCATTTGTTTTTCTTGTGATGATATTGATATGCTCCCTTTGCATGATTTATCTCATATGCCATGCCATGACTACCTAGCTTCGGATATGCACTATTTTGGGTGTTGCCCATATTCTCCATATGATGTTTCCAATATTGCTCATGAGGAGACCCACATAGTATCCCCATACATTTTAGGAGATTTTGATTCATCCCATGCATCGCATGATCCCAATACTTGTGTGCACCATATGCTCCCTATGAATAAACATGCTATTGACACTACAAAAAAATACACTTCTGTGATGATACGTGTTTGTCACAGTAGGTCGCTTTTTTGTCATGCATGTACATCCATGACAAATTTATGACAGAATCAAGATAGTCATACCTGTGCTGTCGTAGAAGTGTTCCATGACATTACCAAAATTATCATCACGGAAGTGTCCACTTCCATGACAATAAATCGTGCCACAGAAAAGCTTTCGTCAAGGGTTACTGACACGTGGCATCCACCGTAATGGAACGCCGTTAAGCTATCGGGTCGGGTTTTGGATCCGATAACCCGTTAACAGCCCCTACCAATGGGGATTTTCCACGTGTAAAATCATCATTGGCAAGAGGAAACACGTGTCGGCTCATCGTTGGGACAGATGTCATCCACTCACTGGACAGAAGGCGCCTATGATACGTCGACACGTGGCACGACCGAACAGTGGCCCATTCCTGTGAAAAGGCTGGCCCATTTGACTTGGTCAAAAGCTGGCGGGCCGGCCCATGGAAAGCCTGTTAACGGCCTGTTCGCATATAGCCCATTTACAGCCCGCTAACCCAAGGCCCGTTATGCCCTATCCGAATTAGGCCCAGTAGCGTCATCTGGGCTGTCCAATATGATTCCAGTCCATTTTCACTTCTGGCCCATGTATAGCCCATGACGTCTTTCGGCCCATATGAGGCCCTTTGTAACTCTTGGCCCATTAGCGGCCCGTGCTGAAACTGGCCCGTAATGAATAGTGTATCACTTTACACCCATTAATGGCCCGTGGTGAAACTAGCCCGTAATGAACAGTGTATCACTTTATACCCATTAACGGCCCGTTATTTCGTTGGGCCGTCTCCAGCCCATGTTATCTTTCGGCCTTCTCAGAGCCCATTTATTATTGGGCTCATTTCCAGCATTCGTTTACTTAAGGCCCGTTACTGTCATTTTCTGCTTGTGGGCCAAATTCAGCCCATGGTTACAGTCGGCCCGTTTGTGGTCCGTTAATACGTTGGGCCGTTTTCATAGCGTCATCAAATACGGCCTATTAACGATGGCCCGTTATGGTCAGCCCATGAACGGACGATTCCAAATCTAGCCCGTTTACGGCCAGAATGCGGTCTGTTTGGCCCATGTTTGGCCAATCGATCATACGGCCCCCGTATAAGGCCCATTGATGATACGGCCCGTAGAAGGCCCATTGATGATACGGCCCATAGAAGGCCCATTGTTTCTACGGCCCGTAGAAGGCCCACTATTTCTATGGCCCACTGTTTCTACGGCCCATAGAAGGCCCACTGTTTCTACGGCCCATAGAAGGCCCACTGTTTCTACGGCCCGTAGGAGGCCTAGTGTCACTACAGTACATATTAGCCCATGGTTATTGTGGCCTAGTTTTAAAAAATAGGTTATTGCAGCCACTAGAAAACCGCAGAAAAAGAACTGCACTGACTACAAGCAAACAAATAAACAAGACAACAATGAAATAAATAAGCAAGCAACTTACACTAGGCTATCACGGCTATTACACATATTACATCCACTGGGCATCAAAGTTCGCCACCAGTGCAAATATAGGGAACACATCAGCATATAAACGCCGCAGCAAAACAAGTCCAGAACTGAAACCACTTCAAAAGAGCTCAAGAAACAATATCCTGGGTACCCATAATGCTGGGAAGATGCTTAGCAATCTTATTAAGTTTCTCTTGCTTGGCACTTAAGTCCTCCAGCGCTTGCTGTTGCACCAGAAAGTATGCATCTGAATTCTGCAGGGACTTCCTCAGTCCTTCGGCTTCCTGTCGCATAACATCTGATCGATGTCTTTCAACTTGAAGTTGAGACTTAAGAAGCCGAACTGATTCAGGCAATGAGTTCGAAGAGCTGGTGCCAGCAATGGTAGCCAGTAACTCGAACACTACATCAAGACAGGACTTTGGGGTTGTCTTAGTGTCTTCAATATAGTTTTTATCAGCTTTCTTGAAGACCAACAGGGATGTCTCACTATCTTGAACCTTATCTGCATTACTTCCTTTACCATTGCATAACAGGGTACTCTTCTCCAATATTTTATCCGCGTTCTAAAAGAGAAACAAACAAACACATCTCAGGTTTATAATGTAGTATATGAAACTCATTTTGGTAAACCAGTTCAGTAGTAAGGTGGACAGGATAACAACATGAAACAAACATATATCTATGTAGTATGGTCACTGTATGGTCTATATCATTCTAGTTTATGTTGCCAAATCAAGATAGATACAGTTCGAATCATATCTATTTAAGACAAAGCAGCATAGACAAAATATAAGTGTGGGAAACTACACAGCAATAACAACACTTGTAATGTGCATGGCATGAGAACATAACTTTTTATTCAATTGAAACTGAAATCAACATAGAGCAAGTTACAACAGCAAACAGCCAAACACGTTGAAGAAACAGGTTTAAAACATACCTGTTGCGCCATTGGAGTTTCAATTGCATCCTTCAAATTTGAAATTAGTTGGTATCAGTAAATACAGTGATGCAAGAGCAAAGTAGTATGAACCATAGCTACGGAACTTGACCTGAGAACAATTCTTCTTCTGCTTTAAGCGTTGACTTCGGGTTCGGAGTGGTGGTCCTCGTGATTTGGGCACTGCAGTTGCCTTACTAACTGCTCGTGTTTGGGTGCTCTGTGGCGGAGACGGTGATGTGTCAACGGGAACTGGGTGTCTATCTGCTGGGGTTGGGGTTAGAAGGGGTGTAGCTGGTTCTCTGTCCAACTGGGTAGGGGTACAATCTGCATGAGTGTGGGTTATGTGTGGTGGGGCTGGTTCTTGGGCAAGTACAACCGTGGTTCTATCTGCATCGACAGGTAGCACGATCTTTTCTGAAGACCGTATTTTTACTCCCAAAGATAATGCCATCACTCCCTCCAATTGAAATGGCTGATAAACAAGAAAAGTAATTGAATGTACAGACATTGTAAGATAGACAGGTGCAATAGATAGTAGGGAAGAAAACAGGGCATGAAATAATTCACATTTATGTTGTCTAAGCAAATAGAATACCAGGACATAATTTCACATATATGATGGCTAATTAAATAGGATAGCATTACACAATTTCACATGTATGATGGCTAACTAAACAGGATAGAATGACATACTTCAAAATATGATGACTATGTAAACAGGATGACATGATATAACTATATGATGTGTCTATTAAAGTGGTTGGCATGCCATAAATCACAAACATGCCGTCGATGGAAACATGATGGCATGATATAATTCATGGATAGAATGACATAATTTAAATATGATGACTATGTAAACAGGATGAGATGATATAACTATATTATGTCTTCAGAAAATGGGTTGGCATTCCATAATTCAGATACATACTGTCTATGTAAACATCATGGCATGATATAATTCAAATATATGATTTATATACTAAGGAAGTGAGCAGAGGGCAATCGCATATATGATGTGTCAACTAAGGAGATGGCATTCAATATTGTGTATATGATGTAAAAACTAAGCATTGCAATACAACATATGCATTATATGAGTAATATAACCCTGCCAAGTTTGAGCATACACCTCAGGGGGATAATAGGACTGGTCATCTGCCTCTGAATCCTCCTTTGAAGAGCTATCTGTAACCAGCAAGATATCTTCTTCAGCAGGTAGCATTGTCTGCTCTGAAGACCTTGTTTTCACTCCAGATTTCTCCATCACCAATTCAAATGGCTGATGCACAGGAAGAGCAGTTGAATAAACAAACATTGTCGACAAAAGCAATGAGAAATACAAAAAAAGGACGACATGATATAATTCACATATATGACGCTTGCCTAAACAGCATGGCATTGCATAATTCACATACATAATGCCTTGCAACAAGATAACATTGCATGATTCACATATATAATGTCTTGCAACAAGATGGCATTGCATAATTCACATATATGGTAACTAGACACTAAACAGGTGGCATTCACACAAAGCATGTCTAAACTAAGCAAATGACATAGCAATGCAAGATACCATACACACGATATGAGCAACATAACCCTGCCAAGTTAGGGCATGCACCTCGGGGGGAAAATTGACTGGTCATCTGTCTCTGAATCCTCCTCTGAGGAGCTATCGGTAACCAGCAAGACATGCGCTACGTCACATAGCATTGTCTGCTCTGAAGACCTTGTTTCCACTCCAGATTTTTCCATGACCGTGCCAAATGGCTGATGCACTGGAAGAGTAATTGAATGTACTAAAATTGTTGACAAGTTTAACACATAATAAAAAATGATGGCATGATATAATTCACATATAAGATGACTGGCTAACCAGGGTGTCATTGCAAATTCACATATATGATGCCTGACTAAACAGATGGCATTGACACAAAGCATGTCTAAACTAAGAAGATGACATCTTTAATGTATACAGTAAGCAATGCAAGGCACCATATGCATGATATTACCAACATCAGCATGCCAAGTTAGAGCGAAGACCTCATGGGGTAAATAGGAGTGGTCTTCTCCTTCTGAATCCCCCTCATAACAGTTATCTTCCTCTTGATTACGATCCGAAATGGGTGGAGGGGGGCTGCCTTTGCGCCCATCATGGAACGACGTCTGCATGAAATTTTATTGCCACGCAAGGCTCGTCTCTTTTGCTCTACATGATCAGTTCCATTGTGTACAATAACTGGCATGCCTAGGAATAAAACATAGTGAGATTATGTAAGGAGTGCATGCACAAATCCAGAGTGATGGTAGCAAACTATGGATAGACCCAAAACCAATGATAGCAGGCAGATAATAGCTTTAGTTAAAAAATACAGATAATGGCTCCTTTAATGTTTGTTTGCACCCAACATGAAACTCATAGTAGACACCGGAGATTAACCAGATAGTAGACAAATAGTACTAATTGCTGCCCCAATATGTACCCCACAACCATTTAAAAACTCAAGTTTTAGCATTAGTTTGGACCTGACTCGGAGTCTAATAGGTCAACACGACGATAATGTAGCATGTCATCATATTAAGCGACGCATAACGTAAGCAGACACGGAAGAGTGCGACCTCTCTTGCTGACTCGTGTAGTCCTCAAGGTCATCTGCTCAGTTGATGATGGTAATGCAGTTGTCGTGGCTGCCGGTGGCGGGGAAGAAGATCTGAGGCGGCGAAAGACAGTCTGGAGAGCGGATCCCTGCTGTGGTGAACCCTTCCGTCGTTGGAGCAGCTGAGCTGGGGTGGAACACAGCGCCGCAGGAGCAGGACAAACCACACAAGGTTTTCTTTGACACATATCTGTAACAGAAGTAATTGAGTAAGGGCTTGTTTGAATTTGAGGATTCTAACAATGCAGGGATAGGAAATAGACAGGAATAGGACAGGAATGCACGTGCAAAACAGAGAATTTAAAAACACAGGATTTCTGCCAATCTGGGTGTTTGATTCACAACAATTGGAAGATCACAGGATGCAAAAAAGCATGGTGAGATTAAGTCAAACCATAAGAAAATGTACGGTTATAATTCTATTATGCTACTATCTCTTAGTCTTGTGCTTGATGAATAGGAATATGAAAAGGACGAGAAGTGGACATTAGAATTCCTACGGTTTTTCTTTCAAGGAGACACTAAAGGAACAAATCCTACAGTTTTCCTTTGCTCCATTCCTTTGCACCAAATTCATGAAAAGTAGTACCATAGGAAACTTTCCAATTCCGATGTTTTTCATTCACTTTTCCTTTCAAGCACTGGCGATTCTAGTAGGCAGGCTGGAGCAAGGAAAATCCTACACTAAAAAAATGTTTTTGTGCTACTTCTATTACTTTGGACCCAGGCCACTGCCATACTAGCTCAACTCCCAGGCCCATCGACAAATGCACAGCTCAAACGCGTAGAGATAAATAATGATGGCATTCAAGAGAGTCCATCACGGATAGCTAAGTTGCCTGGTACCTCACTGCTTGTCATACAGTAGGATAAAATAATCGCATTTCCCATTACTACGAGTGCTCAGTGGACAATATATATGACATGTAGAGTAAAAAAGAGATGCAGCAAGTGTACAACCTCTTTGGCGAAGCCATGTCGATCTCAGTGTGATTGGGTTGGCCGGTGAGGATGCTCCGGCTGACTTGGCTGTCGGAGGCGGGGAAGAAGATCTTAGGCGTCTGGGGATGGAGCCCGAGGTACTGCTCCACTGTGATGGAGGGTTTCGTCGTTGGAACAGTTCCGGTGAGTTGTACGATGCCGAGGCTAAAGTAGGACAAGAGAGACAACGAACAACATTAACCTAAGTGGAATTCTAATAGCATCTCCAATACATGACGTAAAATACATAAACACAAAGTGCTAGATGTAAAATACATCAGCCGCTCATCTCTGAACTTAACTGTCGAAACTGAATTTAACTGTCGAACCTGAACTTAACTGTCGAAACTGAATTTTGCTGTCGAAACTGAATTTTGCTGTCGAAACTGAACGCACTAGCAAGGTGAGGCTACACGTCGGTCGACTGACTTTTTCATCTCTGGTCAGTCGATTTTGCAGCCATTGGATACGAAATCAAGGGCCCTTGGTTCATCTTCAACCTCCACCCACCAGAGCCGGCCAAACAGCAGCCCCCCGCCGCCCGCGGCTGGCTGTGCGCCGCCCCGCCCGCCCCTAAAACACTCCCCACCGCCGGTCTGCCGCCGCCCCGGCCATCTCTCTAGCCCCCCCCCCCCCCCGTGCCGAGCTTTTTCTTCGGCGATCCCCACGCCAACGCCCCGCCACCGCCGGCGACCACCGCCCCCATCCTGAACCCTAAGATAGATAGTGGGGTACCTCTCCGGCGAGCCCCCCTCCCCGCTGCGGCTGGTTCTTCCTTCACCCCGGCGGCATCGGAGTGAAGTGTAGCTAAATCGGAGCAGCATCGCAAGCAAGAGCAAGAGCGAGAGCAGCAGCGCGAGCAAGAGCAATAACAAGAGCAGACCATGTAGGGGACCGAGAGCAAGAGCAGAGCAGCAGCGCAAGCGAGAGCTAAAGCAGCAGCAGGTCCTACTGATGTGGACGTCGCCGCCGAGGGAGCGACGCCGTGGAGGAAGTGGCCGGCGACGCCGCCGTGGATGGAGCCGCGCCGTGTCGGCTCGGGACCAAGCGCCGGCAGCACCGTGAGATCGAATCAAGAAGAAAATGCGGTGATTAGTGTACAACCTCTTTGGTGGCGCCGATTAGGCCGCAACTTCATCCGAGGAAATGGTGATGAGGATGCTCTTCTGGTGGTGCAGGTGAAGACGGCAGTGTGGGAATGGAGGTGGCGCGAAAGACGAGGGGAACGTCGGGGCATCTCCTTGGAGGTGGATGACGGTGTGGCTGAACCGGCGGGACGATGAGATCGACGATGGATCCTCATCCGATACGGTGGATGAGGGACGTCGAGGTGTTGCTGTGGACGACGTCGTCGGGGAAGAGGCTCCGGCTGGGTGGCGGACGGAGCAGGGTGTGGGGTTTCGTCGCGGGTTTTCGCGGCCTCAGTGTACGAATGGGTGGGCGGATGGGATGGCAGTGGGGAGCCATGGCTTAGAGACGCGCTTGTCCAAAATGTGGGGTAAGTTACGAAAGTACCCCCACCGATTTGAGGCGGTTCTTTCGGTTCAGGGGTACCACGGGTGTCGGTGTCAAAACCGGCGGATCTCGGGTAGGGGGTCCCGAACTGTGCGTCTAGGCCGGATGGTAACAGGAGGCAGGGAACACGATGTTTTACCCAGGTTCGGGCCCTCTTGATGGAGGTAAAACCCTACGTCCTGCTTGATTAATATTGATGATATGGGTAGTACAAGAGTAGATCTACCACGAGATCAAGGAGGCTAAACCCTAGAAGCTAGCCTACGGTATGATTGTTGTATATGGAGTTGATTCCCTACGGACTACAACCCTCCGGTTTATATAGACACCGGATAGGGTTAGGGTTACATAGAGTCGGTTACAATGGTAGGAGATCTTGAATATTCGCATCGCCAAGCTTGCCTTCCACGCCAAGGAAAGTCCCATCCGGACACGGGAGGAAGTCTTCAGTCTTGTATCTTCATAGTCCTGGAGTTCGGCTGAAGGTATAGTCCGGCTACCCGAACACCCCCTAATCCAGGACTCCCTCAACGGGCATTTCGCGTGTCGGGATTTCACAGGAGGTGGGAGTTTTCACGCGCGTTGTAATTTCGGAATAGCAAGGCGCGGGTTGAGATGGAGGGAGTTGTAGGAGCACAACAAGACAAAGATATATCTTAAATATTTTGGGCTAACAAGGCGCGGGTTGAAGAGGCGGGAGTTTCGCAGCACGATAGACAGAGACGCTAGCTTGAATTTTCGGCATAACAAGGCGCGGCTTGAAATTTCGGAAGAACAAGCTTAACGTGTACCCCAAAAAAAGACAATTTGCACCTCAACACGCACAACACACACACAAACACCATTTAGACTAGAGTAAGGTACACGTGCATTGCACGCATGAGATTTGGCAACCAAATTATGAATAAATACCACATTATAGCATGCAAGATTTGAGTCATATATGCATGATGTAGATGTTCGTTTAATTCTTATAGTTCATTTCATTCAAAATCATCTAGTTTTTATAAGAAAGCTAATCTATTTTAAGATTCATGGAATTGTGCGTTGTAAAGTAAAAAACAAATAATGGCAAATCATGTAGAAAAACATTTGGGCAATTCTGATACGGAAGATTCTAGAACAAATAAGGAGTGCTTGTGTTTTGATGTTTGTGCATTATGCTTAAGTTCAACCATGGAGTCTTCTAGATTATACATGTCGCGAAATCTGGTGGAATCTAGATGATATCCAACGGCCAGTAGTGCTCAAATTTGCCATCTTTGGACCATCGGATTCGCCTCATCCAACGACCATCTTTCAAAGTTAAAGTTTCCCGCACACAATATAAAAAATATAAAAAATATAATATATATATAGGGGTATAGATATAGATATGTGATGCAAAAGCCGCCCATCATCTCCAATTAGAATAGTGTGTCCATGCACGGATACGACGTGGCCAAATGATGTCTATCATCGGTATCTCAAATTCAAATCAGTCTGACCTTGTTCAATGTGTATACATTACAACATGCTCGTTTCCAAACCACACCGCGCAGATCTCCGTTATATTCATGCATGCATGGGTTTCAAACATCAGGATCTCTTATTCAAATATTTGAATTCAACTTTACATTGATTGTGACCTCACCTATTCAGCTATTCTTTTACACCCACATAGTAGTCTTCTCTTTATAATTGTACCACTAACTTTCTCTCGTGCATGCATGCGCACACACTACCACTCGGCATTATCCATCGCACGCATGCAATCTTTTTCTTCAGGTCGGTCTCCCATGAAGGCACACACCAACACACATCCCCCTCTCCATCATATCGGGCATTCTTTATCTCTCACGCGTGCATGCGCAACGATCGATGTTCCTCTATGTATGTGTGTATATAGCTAGGTCTTTCATAGTTTTCCACACAAACCGATCAATCGATATATCCAGTGAGGTCTCACCCTCTTTCCCACGTCTACATCGATCAATCTATACCTCTCTATATAGGATTAACATATGTAGCTAATACACCCACATTAATTATGTATCCAACGTCCCCCTCTCATCATCCATGCCTACCGCTTCATCTCTCAGACGTGTGCACAATGGCGAAGACAGGGGGCAGTAAGGGCCCTCCCCCTCCCCCCTAACATCACTATATATCAAGGCTAATATGAATGTGATCATTAGACAATTGCTGCTAAAAATGGTTTAAGTTCATGAATTGACCCTCCTCGTAATGGATTAGCAATGCTTGGCCCCCTAGCTCATTTATTTTTCATGGCTCCGCCACTGTGCGCATCAGCGCACGTGTTCGCCCTCTCTCTCTAAATATCGATCTCGCACTTGTGCATTCCTTCATAGTCTCCCTCCACTCGGCCCCTCGCACCATCTTCTAGCCCCCCACCGGATTTTACCACATGTACAATCTAGCAGACTCCATGGTTGAACTTAAGCATAATGCACAAACCTCAAAACAACAGTGGTTCTCTTTTGTTCTAGAATCTTCCGTATCATAACTGCCCAAACTTTTTCCTAGTTGAATTGCCATTATTTGTTTTTACTTTATGCTTTACAATGCACAATTCCATGAATCATAAAATAGATTAAGGGCTTCTTCGATTCAAAGGATTCTCAAAGGAATTTTGGAGGATTCTAATCATTAGGAATTTTTCCTATCTCGGTTGTTTGATTCATAGGATTGTAAACCATAGGAATTTTTCCATATGATTCATTTGCACTAGATTTCATAGGAAACGTCCCATCCACTCAAACCTCTTTGAAAGAATTCTGCGTTTTTTCTATGCACATTCAAACACTCATACAATCCTGTAGGATTCAAGACGACATTCCACTATAATCCCATGTTTTTCCTATTCCCGCGTTCTTAGCTTTTTTATAAAAACTAATTGATTTTGAATGAGATGAACTATAAGAATTAAACAAGGGCTACATCAGGCATATATGACTCAGAGCTTACATGCTATACTGTGGTATTTATTCATAATTTGGTTGCAAAATCTGATGTGTGCAATGCACGTGTACCTTACTAGTACTTCGAGTATGTGCAGAACACATAAATTAGAATACCAATGGCACGCTACACAGTGTCTCTCTTACAGTTCATGAAGCCACGTGGCACATGTGTAGGCGTTGTCGCGACCTCCTTGCGTGGATTGATCACAGTGACGTGCTGCTGGTTCTAGAAGAATGTACTTGTCCTCCCTGAGCCATACTGGCGGTACATGCACGAAGCGAAGATGTGCACGCACACCATGCACGCACTCATTCCTCGCACACACACGCGGGTACACGGGCAGACGCAATTTTGTACCAAGATCCACCCCATGTGATAATTTGATGCGTGTAAGGTCATTCACTTCATTGATGGTCAATTAATACAGCGCATGCAAATTGAGTGGATGTGAGGGCGGAAGAAAGACATTATTACTCCACTGCGCGCATGCGAGTAGTTAAATCGTGGGTTGCTAGTAGTACTTCCATTAGTCTCCTTCGTATTTTGTGCCAATTTTTGAGAGTAACATAATACTATTTACGCATTTGAGCAGTGTAGTACTTGAAATTTATGTTCCGCTAAACTCATCGGGAGCCGTTTCGGGCCTCGAAACCAAAACCATCAATTAATCTTTACCTTGTTCCCATCACATTCGAAAGCCTGCTCACACCTACTAGTAGTACATACCAAACCTGAATGTGTTCCCACTATGCAGGTATTAGTACTAGTCCTAGTACTTCGGTTATAAAAAGGGGAACTACCTAACTGAAAATCACTCTACTTTTCCTCCTCATAAGTTGTAACACCCTCGATGCGACTATATCTCCCACGTGTCGAGGCACGACTTAGAGGCATAATCGCATTGAAGGCATATGTCGCAAGTTAGGCAATCTTCACAAACATCCCATGTAATATAATTAATAAAAGGGGAGATAACATAGTTGGCTTACACTTGCCACGTCAATCAAGTACATAAATAACATTACATCATCCAAACACTCATGGCCCGACTACGGAGCCAAAATAAAAGACAACCCAACAAGCGACATGGTCCCGATCACCCCCAACAGGGCACCACTACTGATCATCAGGAAAAGAAACATAGTAACGTTGAGAGTCCTCGTCGAACTTCCACTTGAGCTCGAGCGCGTCACTTGGAGCGGAATCATCAGGCCCTGCATCTGGTGTAATAGTAATCTGTGAGCCACAGGGACTCAGCAATCTCGCACCCTCGCGATCAAGACTATTTAAGCTTATAGGTAAGGCAAGGTAAATATATAAGTGGACCTGCAGCAAGCGACTAGCATATGTGGTGGCTAACTTATTCGCAAAAGAGAGCGAGAAGAGGAGGCAAAGCGCGAGCGAGAATCTAGAGAGCAACCTGCGCAAACATTACTCCAACACCGTGTCCACTTCCCGGACTCCGCCGAGAAGAGGCCATCACGGTAACACACTCGGTTGATGCATTTTAATTAAATTAAGGTTCAAGTTATCTACAACCGGACATTAACAAATTCCCATCTGCCCATAACCGCGGGCACGGATTTCGAAAGTTCAAATCCCTGCAGGGGAGTCCCAACTTAGCCCATGACAAGCTCTCACGGTCAACGAAGGAATAGACCTCCTCCCGAGACGTTCCGATCAGACTCGGTACCTCGGTTCTTCAAGACAATTCGACAGGTTAAAACAAGACCAGCAACACCGCCCGAATGTGCCGACAAATCCCGATAGGAGCTGCACATATATCTTTCTCAGGGCACACTCAGATTGTCCTAGGTACGGGTAGGCCAGCCCAGAGTTGCCCCTGGTGGCCACCGGCAGCTGACAGGTGGACCAACACTCAGAGGAGCACTGGCCCGGGGGGGGGGGGGTTAAAATAAGATGACCCTCGGGCTCCGGAAACCCAAGGGAAAAAGAGGCTAGGTGGCAAATGGTAAAACCAAGGTTGCGCATTGCTGGAAATGCTTTAATCAAGGCGAACTATCAAGGGGTTCCCATTATAACCCAACCGCGTAAGGAACGCAAAATCCGGGAACATAACACCGATATGACGGAAACTAGGGCGGCAAGAGTGGAACAAAACACTAGGCGAGAGGCCGAGCCTTCCACCCTTTACCAAGTATATAGATGCATTAAAATAGCAAGATAATATAATGATATCCCAACAAGTAAATAAATGTTCCAACAAGGAACGGCCTTCAATCTTCACCTGCAACTAGCAACGCTATAAGAGGGGCTGAGCAAAGCGGTAACATAGCCAATCAACGGTTTTCTAGGACAAGGTGGGTTAGAGGTTTGACATGGCAATTTGGGAGGCTTGAAAGCAAATGGTAGGCATCGTAGCATTGGCATAGCAAAAGAGCGAGCAATCTAGCATAGCAAAGATAGTAGTGATTTCGAGGGTATGATCATCTTGCCTGCACAGTTGTCAGAGTTGACTGGATCCTCAAAAGCAAACTCAACGGGCTCCTCATTAGCGAACTCGTCTCCCGGCTCTACCCAAACAAGACAAACAAGCAACAAGGACACAATCAACCACGTGCAAGGATCAAACAATATGATGCAAGGATGGTATGCTAAGCGGGATGCGATGCGGGATGCATATGCAAGATGTGACAAGGAATGCATGAACCTGGCCTCAACATGGAAATCCAAGTGTGCCACTGGAAAGATGAGATGAAATCGCTTGGAAACGACATAAAGATCACCGGAATCGGAGTTACGGTTTGGAAATGGCAAGCAAAACAAATATGACACCGGTCTGCGATTTACAGCAAGTAGCCATCTAAATGCAATGAGATGAACATGCTACAGCATCCAAACATGACAACAAAATACATGGCAGGGATGCATTCAAGATGCTTAACAAAAGTCTAGCACTGAGCTACGGCCAATTCATCCATTAACAGGTTCAAACAAGCATGGCAAAAATGCATATGGCAAACAGATTTCAGACTTAGTGAAATAAACACTTGTCTGGAATTTCAGATCAAGTAGCACTCTTCGGAACAACAAAACTACATGCTACAGAACCTGAACATGTCAAAGTAAAGCATGGCATGGAGCTACTCAAAGAGCTTAACAAAAGTCCCCTAGTGACCTTGAGCCAAAAGGGATCAGAAAATATACTAACAAGCATGTGAACTTGGCAAAAACATAATCAGATTTCAGACTTAGTGAAAACTGGCACATGCTGAAACATAACTCAAGTAGGCATGTTTACGAGCTCGATGCACTCACTAAGGTGCAAGTCATGACAAGATAATCATACATCTATCAAGAACACACAAAATGCAAACTAGACATGGCAAGAACAATAACATAGCATGCACGGATCAACTACAACAACATCGGCAAAATTGCAAACAAGTTGACAATCTGCCCAGATTCACAAAGTTGCAAAAATAGAGCTCGATTGACTCAAGATAGGGTGCTCCATAATTTCAAACAAAGACATGGATGGATATAGCACTACAAGATTAACAAAACATCCTTACTGATCATCCTCAAAAGAGGCACGGATCACTAGGAATCAACATGGACATATGGCATCATGAACTAAACAGCTCAAGGACTTAGTGGAAATGCTAAGTCCCTGAAAACAGAATTACCAAGTACCTCACTTGGCAAGCTCGTGCTAGTCACCACACACATCACAAAAATACATGGGTTGCACCTATGGAAAGATGGCAAAACCCTTAACAAAACATATGTAGAGCTCATGGGCATATCATGCACACACTAATCATGGCAAAAATGACAAAAAGCTAAATGGAGTAGCAGATCTGACAAATATCTCAAGTAGCCCTCTTCTAACAACATTTCGGGCATCAAGATGAACTCAAATGAAAATGATGCAGTGGAATGGAATGATGTACTCTCTGAGATGAACATTTTGATATGCTATATGCCAAAAACGGAGTTACGGATGCAAAGATACGATGCTATGAACAAGAGCACATGGATCTGCGATTTCGAGGACTTGGAAGAAATAAACCACCTAGGGTTTACTGTTCATCCGGATCTGGATCTCGCGAAGCACTGTTCACCGGCGGCGGATCCGAGGTCGCCGGCGGGGAGGACACCAGAAGAAGACCGGCGAGGTGCGCGGGTCTGGGGCGGCGATGGTGGCCGCGGTCGCCGGCGAGCTTCGGCAGCGGGGCGGCGCTCGGCGTCGGGGTGCGGCGGTGGCCGCGGCGGCCTGGTACGGCGCCGGCGAGGGGCTGCCAGAGCGGGGCGGCTCCGGTAGCAGAGCGGAAGGCCGGTGCGGCGGCGCGGCGTCGGTGCGGGCAGGCGGCCGCGGGCGAGAGGAGGCGGACGAGGGGCCTGGTGGCGCGCCGCGGATGGGCCGCGGGGGCCGGAGGCGGGCCGCGCGGGCCTCGGCGGAGGGAGGCGGCGGCAGGCCATGTGGCAGCACGTGGTTGGGGCGGCGGTGGCGGGCGGACGCTATCCGGCTCCGTCCGGACACGTCCGGCGGCGGCGGAGGAAGGGTCTAGGGTTTAGGGTGAGAGGATATCCGTGAATTTCGGGAGGGGGTCTATTTATAGAGTTAGGAGGAGATAGGGAGCTGCAAATTGAGCATGGTTTTCGGCCACGCGATCGTGATCGAACGACCGAGGTGATGAAGCAGGTTTAGGTGGGTTTTGGGCCAAATTGGAGGGGTGTTGGGCTGCAACACACACGAGGCCTTCTCGGTCCCTCGGTTAACCATTGGAGCATCAAACGAAGTCCAAATGATACGAAACTTGACAGGCGGTCTACCGGTAGTAAACCAAGGCTACTTGGAAAGTCTCGGTCCAATCCAGAAATGTTTAATCCCCACACATGAAAGAAAGCTAGAAATGACCACCGGAGGAGAATGAAGCGCCGGAATGCAAAACGGACAACGGGGAAAATGCTCAAATGCATGAGATGAATACGTATGCAAATGCAATGCACATGATGACATGATATGAGATGCATGACAACGATAACAACACACGGAGACAAAGACCCTAACCCAAGAAAATAAAATAACTTAACGCCGGAAACGGCAAGAGTTGGAGTAAAATTGGGTAAGTCATATCCGGGGTGTTACAACACTCCACCACTACGAAAGGATCTCGTCCCGAGATCTAGGACTGAAAGAACGCCGGGTACTCAGAACGGAGGCGATCCTCGCGTTCCCAAGTAGCTTCACGGTCGGAATGGTGTGACCACTTGACTTTGAGAAATTTGATTGACTTGTTGCGAGTCTTGCGTTCAGTCTCTTCAAGAATAGCAACTGGGTGCTCACGATAGGAGAGATCTTCTTGGAGCTCAATGTCCTCGAAGTTGATGGTGCGGTCAGGAGTCTTGAAGCACTTTCGGAGCTGAGAGACATGGAACACATCATGAACATTTGCAAAGTTTGAAGGAAGCTCGAGTTGATAGGCGAGGTCGCCTCTCTTGCTGACAATCTTGAAAGGTCCCGCGTATCTAGGGGCAAGCTTCCCTTTGATACCGAAGCGACGAGTACCTTTCATAGGAGAAACACGGAGGTAAACATGATCTCCAATCTCGAAAGCCAAATCACGTTGCTTACTATCATAGTAGCTCTTCTGACGGGATTGGGCTGCTTTGAGGTTATCTCGAATGACTTTGCACATTTCCTCTACTTCTGTGATTAAGTCATTACCCAAAAGCTGACGTTCACCGGTTTCAGACCAGTTGAGAGGGGTACGACACTTCCTGCCATATAGAATTTCAAATGGGGCCTTGCCCGAAGTTGCTTGAAAACTGTTGTTGTAGGAGAATTCAGCATAAGGAAGACAATCTTCCCACTTCATGCCGAAGGAGATCACACAAGCCCTGAGCATATCTTCAAGAATCTGGTTGACACGCTCGACTTGACCGCTAGTTTGAGGACGGAAAGCTATGCTGAAGTGGATGTTGGTGCCCATGGCCTTCTGAAAAGAATCCCAAAACTTGGAGGTAAAGATGCTGCCACGGTCTGAAGAGATCACTTGTGGGATACCATGTAGAGAGACGATCCGAGAGGTATAGAGTTCCGCCAATTTGGCTGCAGTGATCGACTCTTTGATAGGCAGAAAGTGAGCCACTTTGGTGAGTTTGTCGATGACAACGAATATAGCATCATTGCCACGCTTGGACTTTGGAAACCCAGTCACGAAGTCCATTTCAATGTGGCCAAACTTCCATTCTGGAATGGCAAGAGGTTGGAGGAGACCAGCTGGCCTTTGGTGTTCTGCCTTCACTCTTCTGCAGACATCACACTCATTCACGAATTGAGAAATCTCGCGCTTCATTCGAGTCCACCAATAAGCTTGCTTGAGGTCCTGATACATCTTCGTACTCCCAGGGTGGATGGAGAGGAGAGAATTGTGAGCCCCGTTCATGATCACTTTACGGAGGTCACCTTTGGGCACGACAATACGATCCTCGAAGAAGAGAGTATCCTTGTCATCAAGGCGGTAGCACTTGTACTTGGGTTGACTCTTGGCAATCCCAATCTTCACCTTTTTCACCATAGCATCAAGAAGCTGAGCTTGGCGAATCTTGTCTTCCAAGGTAGGAGAGACTTGAAGGTTGGCGAGGAAACCTTGAGGAACAACTTGCAGATTAAGTTTGTGGAAAGCTTCACAAAGCTCGGGTTGATAAGGCTTGAGAATCAGACTGTTGCAGTAAGCCTTCCTTCTCAATGTGTCAGCAATCACATTGGCCTTGCCTGGAGTATACTCGATACTCGGATTATACTCTTGAATCATTTCGACCCATCGAGTTTGCCTGAGGTTGAGATTAGGCTGAGTGAAGATGTACTTGAGACTCTTGTGATCAGTGAAAATGTCCACCTTTCTTCCCAATAAGAGATGTCTCCAAGTCAAAAGAGCATGCACAACTGCTGCCAAGTCGAGATCAAGAGTGGGGTAGTTCTTCTCATTGGGCTTCAACTGGCGAGAGGTATAAGCAACAACTTTCTTCTCTTGCATCAACACTGCGCCAAGACCTTGGAGAGAGGCATCACAAAAGACCTCGTACGGCTTGGATTCATCAGGCGGAGTCAGAACTAGAGCAGTGATCAATTTCTCTTTCAAAGTGTTGAAAGCAATGTCACACTCCGGAGACCAAACGTACTTGACGTGCTTTTGGAGAAGATTAGAGAGAGGCTTCACGATCTTAGAAAAGTTTTCAACGAATCTTCGGCAATAGCTTGCGAGACCGAGGAAGCTATGGAGTTGCTTGACGTTCTGAGGAGGTTCCCAATTCACAATTGCAGACACCTTCTCAGGATTCACGGCAATGCCCTTGGCAGAGATGATATTACCAAGATAAAGAACCTCATCGAGCCAAAATTCGCACTTGGAGAACTTGGCGTAGAACTGATGTTCCCTGAGCTTATCGAGCACCAAACGCAAATGCTTGGCATGATCTTCCTTGTTCTTCGAGAAAACCAGAATGTCGTCGAGATAGACCAAAATGAAGTCATTGGTGTAGGCGTTGAAGATAAAGTTCATCATGCGAGAGAACGTCGGAGGAGCGTTGACGAGGCCAAAAGACATGACAGTGTATTCATATGAACCATAGCTTGTCCTGAAAGCCGTCTTGGGAATATCTTGCTCACGGATTCGAATCTGATGATAACCCATACGGAGATCAAGCTTGGAGAATACTTGGGCACCTTTGAGTTATTCGAACAGCTCGTTGATATTGGGAAGTGGGTATTTGTTCTTGATGGTCTTCTTGTTCAATGGACTGTAATCAACACAAAGTCGGTCCGTTCCATCCTTCTTCTTCACAAAAAGAACACCACAACCCCACGGAGAAGAACTAGGCCGGATGAGACCCATTCTTTCTTGAACATCGAGTTGCTTCTTCAGCTCCTTCAACTCTTCAGGTCCGAGCTTGTAAGGACGCTTGCACACAGGTTCCGTGCCGGGCTCAAGATCAATTACGAATTCAACTGGCTGGTGCGGAGGCATTCCTGGAAGCTCTTCTGGAAAGATGTCTTGATATTCGCAAATGACTGGAATTTGCGAGATAGCATCGAGTTCACCCTTCTCATTGAGAAAAAATAGACGGATGGTATTATCCCGAGCGGCAAAGACAATTACATCCTCAGACAAATGAGTCAATTGAATCTTCCTGGCTGCACAATCAAGATGTGCATTGTTCTTAGAAAGCCAATCCATTCCGAGAATAAGATCAATATTCGAGTCACCAAGAACCGTTGGAGAAGATAGAAACTTGTAGTCACCCAAAGTGATAGTAACATCTGGAACGATGGAGTTAGCATGCATGCGCTTACCGGGAGAGACAACTGCTAAAGGACTAGGCAAAACTTGCAAAACCAATTCATGCCTAGATGTAAACGGTCTCGAGATGAAACAATGCGATGCACCAGTGTCAAAAAGAACTTTAGCTGGAATATCATTAACAGGAAGGTTACCCATGATGACATCTGATGAGTCCTCTGCCTGAGTTGCATTCATCAAGTTGACCTTGGCATGCTTGGGGTTATGCTTGACCACAGCTATACTTGTCGATCTGATAGGAGGAGGAGGAGGAGGAGGAGGAAGACGCCTCTGTTTGAAACACTTGTTGGCATAGTGAACCTTCTGTTGGCACTTGTTGCACGTGACCTCTGAAAGTGGACGGTGATACGGAGCACTCGATCTTGGAGGTTGAGACGAAGTCTTGTTCTGAAAGCCAAGGTTGGGTGGGTGGGAAGAACCACTGCCACCTTTGCTCTTCTACTGATACGGCTGACGAAACGGAGGAGGAGGAAGCCAATACTTCTACTGCTTGGCCACTTGAGTAGAGGAAGAAGGAGTAGTATCTCTGACTCGCTTCTTGGAAGCATCACACCTCAACTGAGCAGCCTCTTGCTTCAGTGCCATGTTGTAGAACTCATCGTACCTCAAGGGCTCAAAGAGGACAAGAGCTAGCTGAATTTCTTCTCTGAGACCACCCCTGAACTGGTATATCATGCTCTTCTCATCAGGTACGTCCTGCTTGGCAAAGCGGGCGAGCTTCTGGAACAACTTGTTGTAGTTATAGACAGACAAAGAGCCTTGCTGCAGGTTGCGGAATTCCTCACGCTTACTTTCAACCATGCTCTGAGGGATATGATGAGCTCGGAAATCTTGACGGAATTCATCCCAAGTGATAACACGTCCACCTCTGGAATCCTTGTACTGCTGGAACCATTCTGCAGCTTGATCTTTGAGTTGGAAGGAAGCGAACTTAACAAAGTCCTCAGGCCTGACGTTACTGCACTCGAAATGCTTGCACAGATCCACAAGCCAATCGTCAGCATCGGTTGCCTCAACACAATTGCTGAAAGTCTTTGGCCCGTTAGCAAGGAACTGGTTGAGTGTAGCAAAGTGATTCTGATTGTTGCCTTGATTCCCTTGGTTGCCTTGATTGCACTCTTGGAGAATTTGCATGATCAACTGTGTGTTTGCATTGGTTGCGGCCATCACAGCTTGCCATGCCTCCGGAGGAGGTGGAGGTGGTGGCGGTTCAGGATTCGGAGTCATGCGCGTTGGAGGAGCCATCCTGAAGAGGTTGACATCCATTAGCACATTGATAGACAAATATTGCGGCTGAATCCAATGGAATGAAAATTGCAACATATAGCCTTCACATCCGAACAAAATGAACGAATAAATTCCTCTTGAAATGGTCACATATCCATAAATTGAGAATCCACTTAGAATTAAGGTAGAGAAATAAATCAACAAGGTATGGATCAAGAACGAATAATCGGTAAGAAATCCCAATCTCAAACCAATATCCGTGGAAGAAGAACTAGAGCTACAAGAATTCCCACCTATGAAACTCCCAAACCTTTCCGGTTATGCAATCAGGTGTTGGGGATACAGGGGAAGCATAATATCTCACCCAATTCTAGCAAATCCTACATCCAGCTGTATCCATCCTTCAACACATAACCGAGGAAAAACTTCGGAAACCATCTACCTCAACCTTCGAAAAGCATCCGTTATACAAGTTATGGCGATACTCCCGAACTCCCGCCCCAGTACTGGGTGGCGTCGAGGTTATCTCACCAACGGACTGCATAAAAGAGATTTTCGATGTCGGCGTACTAAACTCAGGTATTCCAGAATTGCAACGATAAAATTATGATGACAACACCTCAGAGCTCAACTCCCCGGGACACTTCCACAAAACCCCTGACAGGAGGCACCAAGACAATGTTCTCATCATAAAACCATCGGAACGATTCCAAGATACCTGTGTGATCCTAAAAAAAATTTAGTGAAATTTGAGAAGAGAAGAGTCAAAACTCTACGTCAGGATGCCTTACCAGAGCGATGAGGAGACTGGGAAGTATAAAGAATTCCTAAACTCTCCGATATATAATTCCTAAATGACTCAAAACATTTTTTTCTAGACACAACTCGGCCGCTAAAAACGATCAAGCAATGGGGGCTCCTAAGGTAGGGGATGGCTCTGATACCAACTTGTAACACCCTCGATGCGACTATATCTCCCACGTGTCGAGGCACGACTTAGAGGCATAATCGCATTGAAGGCATATGTCGCAAGTTAGGCAATCTTCACAAACATCCCATGTAATATAATTAATAAAAGGGGAGATAACATAGTTGGCTTACACTCGCCACGTCAATCAAGTACATAAATAACATTACATCATCCAAACACTCATGGCCCGACTACGGCGCCAAAATAAAAGACAACCCACCAAGCGACATGGTCCCGATCACCCCCAACAAGGCACCACTACTGATCATCAGGAAAAGAAACATAGTAACGTTGAGAGTCCTCGTCGAACTCCCACTTGAGCTCGAGCGCGTCACCTGGAGCGGAATCATCAAGCCCTGCATCTGGTGTAATAGTAATCTATGAGCCACAGGGACTCAGCAATCTCGCACCCTCGCGATCAAGACTATTTAAGCTTATAGGTAAGGCAAGGTAAATATATAAGTGGAGCTGCAGCAAGCGACTAGCATATGTGGTGGCTAACTTATTCGCAAAAGAGAGCGAGAAGAGGAGGCAAAGCGCGAGCGAGAATCTAGAGAGCAACCTGCGCAAACATTACTCAAACACCGTGTCCACTTCCCGGACTCCGCCGAGAAGAGGCCATCACGGTAACACACTCGGTTGATGCATTTTAATTAAATTAAGGTTCAAGTTATCTACAACCGGACATTAACAAATTCCCATCTGCCCATAACCGCGGGCACGGATTTCGAAAGTTCAAATCCCTGCAGGGGAGTCCCAACTTAGCCCATGACAAGCTCTCATGGTCAACAAAGGAATAGACCTCCTACCGAGACGTTTCGATCAGACTCGGTACCTCGGTTCTTCAAGACAATTCGACAGGTTAAAACAAGACCAGCAACACCGCCCGAATGTGCCGACAAATCCCGATAGGAGCTGCACATATATCTTTCTCAGGGCACAATCAGATTGTCCTAGGTACGGGTAGGCCAGCCCAGAGTTGCCCCTGGTGGCCACCGGCAGCTGACAGGTGGACCAACACTCAGAGGAGCACTGGCCCGGGGGGGGGGTTAAAATAAGATGACCCTCGGGCTCCGGAAACCCAAGGGAAAAAGAGGCTAGGTGGCAAATGGTAAAACCAAGGTTGCGCATTGCTGGAAAAGCTTTAATCAAGGCGAACTATCAAGGGGTTCCCATTATAACCCAACCGCGTAAGGAACGCAAAATCCGGGAACATAACACCGATATGACGGAAACTAGGGCGGCAAGAGTGGAACAAAACACTAGGCGAGAGGCCGAGCCTTCCACCCTTTACCAAGTATATAGATGCATTAAAATAGCAAGATAATATAATGATATCCCAACAAGTAAATAAATGTTCCAACAAGGAACGGCCTTCAATCTTCACCTGCAACTAGCAACGCTATAAGAGGGGCTGAGCAAAGCGGTAACATAGCCAATCAACGGTTTGCTAGGACAAGGTGGGTTAGAGGTTTGACATGGAAATTTGGTAGGCTTGAAAGCAAATGGTAGGCATCGTAGCATTGGCATAGCAAAAGAGCGAGCAATCTAGCATAGCAAAGATAGTAGTGATTTCGAGGGTATGATCATCTTGCCTGCACAGTTGTCAGAGTTGATTGGATCCTCGAAAGCAAACTCAACGGGCTCCTCGTTAGCGAACTCGTCTCCTGGCTCTACCCAAACAAGACAAACAAGCAACAAGGACACAATCAACCACGTGCAAGGATCAAACAATATGATGCAAGGATGGTATGCTAAGCGGGATGCGATGCGGGATGCATATGCAAGATGTGACAAGGAATGCATGAACCTGGCCTCAACATGGAAATCCAAGTGTGCCACTGGAAAGATGAGATGAAATCGCTTGGAAACGACATAAAGATCACCGGAATCGGAGTTACGGTTTGGAAATGGCAAGCAAAACAAATATGACACCGGTCTGCGATTTACAGCAAGTAGCCATCTAAATGCAATGAGATGAACATGCTACAGCATCCAAACATGACAACAAAATACATGGCGGGGATGCATTCAAGATACTTAACAAAAGTCTAGCACTAAGCTACGGCCAATTCATCCATTAACAGGTTCAAACAAGCATGGCAAAAATGCATATGGCAAACAGATTTCAGACTTAGTGAAATAAACACTTGTCTGGAATTTCAGATCAAGTAGCACTCTTCGGAGTAACAAAACTACATGCTACAGAACCTGAACATGGCAAAGTAAAGCATGGCATGGAGCTACTCAAAGAGCTTAACAAAATTCCCCTAGTGACCTTGAGCCGAAAGGGATCAGAAAATATACTAACAAGCATGTGAACATGGCAAAAACATAATCAGATTTTAGACTTAGTGAAAACTGGCACATGCTGAAACATAACTCAAGTAGGCATGTTTACGAGCACGATGCACTCACTACGGTGCAAGTCATGACAAGATAAGCATACATCTATCACGAACACACAAAATGCAAACTAGACATGGCAAGAACAATAACATAGCATGCACAGATCAACTACAACAACATCGGCAAAATTGCAAACAAGTTGACAATCTGCCCAGATTCACAAAGTAGCAAAAGTAGAGCTCGATTGACTCAAGCTAGGGTGCTCCATAATTGCAAACAAAGATATGGATGGATATAGCACTACAAGGTTACCAAAACATCCTTACTGATCATCCTCAAAAGAGGCACGGATCACTAGGAATCAACATGGACATATGGCATCATGAACTAAACAGCTCAAGGACTTAGTGGAAATGCTAAGTCCCTGAAAACAGAATTACCAAGTGCCTCACTTGGCAAGCTCGTGCTAGTCACCACACAAATCACAAAAATACATGGGTTGCACCTCTGGAAAGATGGCAAAACCCTTAACAAAACATATGTAGAGCTCATGGGCATATCATGCACACACTAATCATTGCAAAAATGACAAAAAGCTAAATGGAGTAGCAGATCTGACAAATATCTCAAGTAGCCCTCTTATAACAGCATTTCGGGCATCAAGATGAACTCAAATGAAAATGATGCAATTGAATGAAATGATGTACTCTCTGAGATGAACATTTTAATATGCTATATGCCAAAAACGGAGTTACGGATGCAAAGATACGATGCTATGAACAAGAGCACATGGATCTGCGATTTCGAGGACTTAGAAGAAATAAACCACCTAGGGTTTACTGTTCATCCGGATCTGGATCTCGCAAAGCACTGTTCACCGGCGGCGGATCCGAGTTCGCCGGCGGGGAGGACACCGGAAGAAGGCCGGCGAGGTGCGCGGGGCCGAGGCGGCGATGGTGGCCGCTGTCGCCGGCGAGCTTCGGCAGCGGGGTGCGGCGGTGGCCGCTGCGGCCTGGTACAGCGCCGGCGAGGGGCTGCCAGAGCGGGGCAGCTCCGGTGGCAGAGCGGAAGGCCGGCGCGGCGTCGGTGCGGGCAGGCGGCCGCGGGCGACAGGAGGCGGACGAGGGGCCTGGCGGCGCGCCGCGGATGGGCCGCGGGGGCCGGAGGCGGGCCGCGCGTGCCTCGGCGGAGGGAGGCGGCAGCAGGCCACGTGGCAGCACGTGGTTGGGGCGGCGGTGGCGGGCGGACGCTATCCGGCTCCGTCCGGACACGTCCGGCGGCGGCGGAGGAAGGGTCTAGGGTTTAGGGTGAGAGGAGATCCGCGAATTTCAGGAGGGGGTCTATTTATAGAGTTAGGAGGAGCTAGCGAGCTCCAAATTGAGCACGGTTTTCGGCCATGCGATCGTGATCGAACGACCGAGGTGATGAAGCAGGTTTAGGTGGGTTTTGGGCCAAATTGGAGGGGTGTTGGGCTGCAACACACACGAGGCCTTCTCGGTCCCTCGGTTAACCGTTGGAGCATCAAACAAAGTCCAAATGATACGAAACTTGACAGGCGGTCTACCGGTAGTAAACCAAGGACGCTTGGCAAGTCTCAGTCCAATCCGGAAATGTTTAATCCCCACAAATGAAAAAAAGCTAGAAATGACCACCGGAGAAGAACGAAGCGCCGGAATGCAAAACGGACAACGGGGAAAATGCTCGAATGCATGAGATGAATACGTATGGAAATGCAATGCACATGATGACATGATATGAGATGCATGACAACGATAACAACACACGGAGACAAAGACCCGAACCCGAGAAAATAAAATAACTTAACGCCGGAAACGGCAAGAGTTGGAGTACAAATTGGGTAAGTCATATCTGTGGTGTTACATAAGTGCTTCTTCTTCGTCCGTCGTTGCCATGTCCGGTGAGCAGGACTCTAGGTCGAGAACTACTCGTAACAAGGGAGCGGCAACCAAGGCTGCGGAAAAAAGGGAGGGCTCGCCGCCACGTAGAGACCTCGAAAGATCTCTCACGGGCAGGCGATGGCTCCTAGGAGCGCCCTAGCCGCGGAGGCGAACATGCCGAGCCGGCGGAGCTGGACTCATTATCCCTCGATGGCATGCCCGATCAGCTCAATAAGCAGAAGGAGTTCATCCAAGGCTTGATGGAGTTGCTGAAGGAGAGCCTTGAAGACATGCCCGCTGAGCTCAATCAGCAGGGGGAGTTTACCGCCGGCTTGGTGATGCTGCTGAAGAATAGCATTGCCTCGGAGAAGAAGGCGACCGGCGAAATCCTGTGACTTCGGGAGGATAATGCAAAGCTCTGCCACGAGATCGACCTGTTGAAGGAGAAGAACACCGGCTGGAAGAAGCTGCATGAGAATAGTAGTTCCTTGATGAAGATGTTGCAGGCCCTCGCCATGGAACAGAAGAAAGAGTTGGCGAAGCTCCGCATCGAGCACCCGACTGCTGTCAAGGTACGCAATATGGCCGTGGAACAGATGATGAAGGCTCGCATCGAGAAATGCCGCGTCATGGACACAATGATGAAGATGGCGGAGGAGACGCGCAAGGAGATGGAGGTCGTGGAGGCGATGAAGAAGCAGTTACGACTCCGCGGCGAATTAGATCATTTGGGGTGATAATCTTCCTTCTTCTTTTGCTCCCGTGTTTCATCTTTTGCTTCGGGTGTTTCGCCGCACGTGTCACGTTCTCTGCGAGGCATGAATAGAACAATGTTTTTTTAGGGAATGAATAGAACAATGCTAACAATGAGATGACTAGTAAATTAGATCATTTTTATCGCCATATGGCACTGGGCTGCCGTGTTTCGTGCTCCTCCGTCGTAGTACTACTCCAGTGGAAAACTTGAGTATACCGCATGGTTCTTTGCTCCTCCTCAATCAGGTCGTCAGCGCATTTATACGAGCAGTCAAATCACAAGGCCCCGCCTTCCAGCAGTAATGAGCCGTCAAATCACAAAGGCCCTCGCCTCTCGTGAAACCGACCAAGCTAGACTGCCCCGCCCTCTAGCCTTTTAAAAATGTATACTTCTGTACAGCAGTAGTATCGATGGATTGCGCCATGGAGCAAAACTTGAAATTAAAAAAAAAGGTGGTACATATAGAGAGCGCTCGTCGCCAAATTATGCATATAGTACTATTAAAAAGGCTAGTCACAATAATGGTGTCCAGCACAACCCACTCCTCAAATAAAACTAAGAGGGTGCTTAGATACGTTTTAGTCCCATGACTAAAAGTAGTGGGACTAAAACATGCTAGCCTCACCCATGCTTGGATCCAAATACTAAAAAGGCTAAAATCAAGGTAATGAGCATTTATTATCCTCCAAACCCTCCAATCCAGAACTCGCTTGTGTTAAAGGAGAGGAGTTAAATGAGTAGAGAGAGGACTAATCCACATTTTAGTAGGGGTACCCCTGACTAAAAAAATTTAGTCTCAAGACTAGTTTTAGCCCCTCTTTAGTCAGGGGTGCTTGGAACTTTAGCCTCTTAAAGAGACTATTTTTAGTCAGACTAAAATAAGTCCCTTGGATCCAAGCACCCTCTAAGCATCCTGGATTTCTTTGAGAAAACTAAGCACCCTGAAATTCTTTGACAACTAAACTGCTGGCTATATGATGTTGGCCATATATATTGTATGTATATAATGTGAAGAAACGAGTGGTAGTACTATACCAACTAAAAGATGAAATGTAAGAAATACTAGTATGTACGTACTGAAGAGTTAAAGTAACAAGAAGAAACATAACATAGTTCTGCTGGGGGCTCAGCACAACACACCCCTCAAATTAAATTAAGCACACCTGAAATTAAACTTTGCAGCTATTTCGGTAGACACTGCATTAGAACCACCATGAGCAACGACACTGCCACCTTACTCAGAGTCCTCGTCCACGTCCTCGACTTCGTCCTTGTCCCTGTTCCTCTTGGCTGATACTTCTTTGCTTGAACCGCACACTTGGCTGTTGCTCTTCATCCAACCCTTGTAGATATTGAAGCAAAGGTAGCCATCCATTGCAGCGTAGTGGATGTGGTCTATATCTAGTAAATTCTGCTGCCATGCATGACGATGAAATGTGTAATGAGGTTTCTCCAGTTTACTGTATGAAGGATGAACCATGGCTCCTGCTAGGGTCAGCATTGAAGGCTGATGAGAGGACACCAGCCGATTCTTCTAGAGGTCGAAGGTGTTGCCTACAACGAGGCCTATCCGATGCAGGACTTCTTTGTCGTTACCAAAGTCTACAGTAACGAATTTGACTAGGTTGCTCTCGATGAAGTCCTTAAAATCCTGGCACTCAACGTCGGCATGGCATATGTGGTAGACCAAGCATAAGTCATGCACGCAAACCTGGATCACAGCGGGCTTCTTCCTCTCTTCGTCCTTTAGATCCTTCGCTCGTCCCAGGACTGTGGTGTACTCAACATCTAGCCCAGCGACCCACTCATCATCTGAGTCTTCGAACAAGCATTTGAAGCGAGAAAGGCATCCTTTCACCATCGCGGAAGAACGAGTGTAGATGACGTCGAACTCATCGCCGGTGATGGTTCTAACCTTGTACTCACTGCCGCTCGTGGAGATTTGGGACGCCATGGATTTGGGAGGAGGGATAGGATTAGTGGAACTGCCGTAATGTGAATGGACGGGACGACTAGGAGCGAACCGCCATAGTATTGAAGGACGTGCGGGGACGAGTAGGAGCGAACTGCCAGCGTGCGAATGGCAGGGTAGTGGCTTTCCATTCTCCCATGATACGGGCTTCCGAGAGCCCTTGGATCTGAGATCGAACGGTTGCATGGCGTGATTCTAGACCTATGGGTGAATATCCTATCCTGGAGGGTTATTCTGCAAATTTTCAGAAACTTAGCATGCGACCGTTTGATCTCAGATCCAAGGGCTGCCAGCAGCCCGTATCATGGTCGCGCCTACCATGACCGCCGCGTCGCTCGCGCGGTCGCGCCCTTGGAGATTTATCACGGTGAGTTAGGCTATCTGATGTTGGCATGTCATACATAGTCATCACTTAGTCACTCATACTACAACAAGGTTGGCTATAAGTGTATTTTTTTACTCCTCTCTATCTCTTTCTTCGTACTCAAGGAAGAAACGGTGCTAAGCGCGTGTATTTATTGCATTTGCCAAGGAGTGACCTCTTCCGATGAAATGGTGTTGCTAAGTTTCCTTCATTTAATTAGCTATAGACTCAAAATTGTCTTTTCACCTAGGTACACGCTCTTAGCACCGTTTCTTCCTTGGGTCACCAAACTAGTCTCTCTCTTCTTGATTAACTTGCCACATCAGACTTTATGCTTATGTGGCAAGCTTAAGCACCTGTAGGAGCAAGTAAAAGTAAGTACAATAGTGCGCTTTACATGGCATTTTTGCATATGTGGAGGAAAGAGAGGCAAGGAAAAAGTGGAGAAGTGGGCTCTCATGCAAGAGCCAGCCTCTACTACATGGTGGAGCATTGGGAGAGGCACATGTATGGAGGTGGTCAGGAATCTGGGAGACTCACGCCGGTCGTAGCACCGCAGTTAAAATGATAATGGCAAGTCAAATCATGGGGCCCCACCTTTCCAGCAGTAACTCGCTGTCAAATCACACAGCCCTATGTTTGCAGCAGCCTACTCCCTCGTCTTCTCGCGTCTCTGTCGAACCGAGTAGGCGGAACTGCCCCGCCGCCTACCACGCAGGAAAAGCCCTGCCCTCGACTTTTAAATAGTACTATACAGTATACTAATTTTGTATCCATGGATTGCGCCCGCGCCATGGAGCAAAGCGTCTAGAAAACAGAGGAGAGACGGTGGTCTTGCAATAGAGAAGAGGGAGAGGCGAGACGGTGGTTTTGGAATGGAGATGATGGAGAGGAGAGGAGGTGGTTTTGCAATGGAGAAGAGGGAGAGGAGCGTGCGGCAGTGGTTTAGGATTGGACGAGAGGGACGGCGCACTCTGACTGGATGAAAATCAAAATCAATTTGGTGACATGCATTCACATTTTGCTTATCAAATACAGTACGTGGTCAAACTTTGACCCAAAATACGCGAAACAACAAAAAAAATACTCCCAAGACCACCGCCGCTCTTCCGCTCTTCTCCTCTTAAACCACCGCCGCTCCTCTCCTGTTCCAATCTAAATGCAGCGTCGCTCCTCTCCTCTTCCATTTCAAAACCAGCGCCCCTCCTCTCCTGTTCCAGTCCAAAACCAGCGTCGCTCCTCTTCCGTTCTAATCCAAAACCAGCGCTGCTCCTCTACTCTTCCATTCAAAAACCACCACCGGCGAGTGAAGGTGTTGTGGAGAAGTAGATCGATGGAGGAGTACAACCGATACGTGAGGATTGCAGACGGCGACCCTGTGAAGCTAGCTAGGATGTTGGAGATACAGTCTTGGTTTGACAACAAGGACCAACTAGCGGCGACGGCGACATCCATGGCCAAATATCCGCAACAGAGCGAAAAGGCGGCGATACTACCGGAGGGAGTCGCGCCGGAGTACATAGAGCTGCTCCTCTGGGCCATGGAGCAAACATATTCACCGAATCCGATTGTGAGGGAGCGGTGGTGGGAGTATCGATCCCAGATGGAGCATCCACCAGAGATTGAAGGATCGAGCATCTACAGGGTGCCGTTTGTGAGGGTGTCCTGCCAGAGCGAGCCGATGGAGTCTTCGTCGACCGAACCCAACTGCAAGAGGAGAAAAGCAGTTGGCCCGACGATGCTTCGCCGCCATCGTCTCCCTCGCCGTTCACATCGTCTCACGGGGCGGCTATCTGCCGCCGAGGAATAGGAAGGGGCTGCCCCCCCCCAGCCCAATAGTCGGGCAGGTTGTGAATTGTGAGGAGGAGCTTAGGGTTGTCAGTATTTGCAGGTTGTGAATTGTGTTTTGTGTTGTGTATTTTGAGAGTACTTTCAGATATGAATGTCTTTTGAATTTCAGATTTGCAGTATTGAGCATATGAAGTATTTTATGAATTCTAGATATCTATTTTTAGCACTTCAAAAAATGTAGTTTCATAGGAGTATAAAAGTGCAAGCAATGTGATTCTCAGAGAAGAAACTGCAAGTTTCAGTTTCAGATAAGAAACTGCAAGTTCAGTTTCAGATAAGAAACTGCAACTTTCAAAGGCAGAGCATTTATATTAACACGGCCTTTTCAAACAGGGTTAACATCATGTTGGAAGTTTTATTCATGGTCGAAAATGGAACTACCAGCCAGTTAACATCATGCTGATCAACATTCATGCATAGCACATCTTCATATGATGCACAGTCAAAATGCCCACACAATGTCGAGTGTGCGAAACACAGAGAAAACGAGGGACGAAGTTTTGGCAAGTGTTGGACGTGGTTTTGGGCTGCCCCGTCTAGGCTTTCATTTTTAACATGCGCATCCCACGTCCTCGGATGGGAGGTCCATAGGCCTGTTTGTATTTTCTTAGGGCCATCATGTATCAACCGGCCTATGGACCTCCCATCCGAGGTTTTATTTTTGGCAGCCCAATTTATGTATTTTTTTGAATAAAACACAAAGGTCTGTTCTATTTTTCTATATAAGAATAGGAACGCCAGGTCCAACTTATGTTTCCCTTCTAACTATATTATATATATTTAAATTATTTTGTATGTTGACTGTTTAGTTCACATAATTGGCAAATAGATGACCGCTCTCGCGATCCCCTTTGCCCCCGCCACTACCTCCACCCTCGCCGCCGCCATAGATCCCGCCGCCACCCCCCGCCTCCTGACTCCAGGCGCGCCTGCCCCCCTCAGCAAGTCCGCTCGCGCGCCCCATGGAGTCGCCGGCCATATCCATGGGGGAATGGCTGGAAGACAGGCAGATATACAAGATGCATCTCCCACATGTCTACAACACCTTCCCGCGGATGCTCCAGCCGCTCGACTCCGTCGCGCCGGCGGTGCTGCGGGAGACTCGAGGGAGGAGATGGAGGGAGCGGGCGATGCGGATCCGCGACGAAACTCTCTCCTGGACCCAGTGCACACGTGAATGGAGGGAAGCAGAGGAGGAAGCTGCGAGGGAGGAAGCCAAGGAGGGACCGAATCTGTTCTCTCACTCGCGCAGGTATGCTCGGATGTGCAAGGATCATGTAGATTGGGAGCTGCTGAATTTAGCCAAGCGGATCTACTTCGAAGGAGATTTCTCGGAGAAGCATAGGATGCCCCACCCAAGTGAGCCGTCGATTGCATTCGTTCGATGGGCGAAAGGAGAAGTGAATTCAGGAGATCCGCGTCGTGCTGCGAGATGGGAATGCTCGACTGGACTCCTGCCCACCAACATGCCACTAGAGCCGGAGCAGGTGGATCCCCTACCTTACCTCTCCCCCAAACCTGCAGAAAATTGAAATTAGGCTTGCAATCTGCTTCAATTGAGTTGTCTGGTGGTTATTTCTGCTTCCTGAGAGACAACATTTGGCTGGAGGATGAGAAGGAACCAAGAACTCCGATGAATTTCCCCTATCACAATGGGGGGAGCGCCGGTTGGGTAGTGGTACGGCCCACCTCCGCCCCAAATGGGGGCACAATCTAGGCAGGCTCCAGTAATTGCCCAAGATCAATCTGTTGGTGGTTCTGACTCTCAGATCAGCGGGAAATCTCAAGGCAAGAATCAGTAAAAGAAGAGATAGGACATCTAGAAAACTGCTCCTGTCCCTGCTTCGGGCCTTATGGCATACTCTGAGGTGATCTACTACAACTATGGGGAACCATGGCATCATTTGGATAAATGTGTCAAGCCCAAGAGTTGTTTTATCTGCAAAATGGTTACCCATAAAGTTGAGAATTGCCCTGTCAGAAGGAAAACCCACAGTTCTGCTAGATATGTTGGAAGTGCTGCTCCAGGATTATGTCCACCATTGACAGAATTTTCTGTGACACAGAATTAGATAGTTTTTCCCCTTTCTAGTTGTAGAGCTCTGCCCAGATGTGGTAGTGACCACACTCCTTTGCTATGGGACTCTGGTCTTAACCAAACTTCAAAGAGCAATAGTTTTAAATTTGAAAAGTGGTGGTTGCTTAGAGAAGATTTTACTGAGCTAGTCAGGAAAATCTGGAATGAGCCTACTTGGAGTAGCTGCCCCCTAGAAAATTGGCAGATCAAAATCAGGAGATTTAGAAGAACTACCAAAGGGTGGAACTCCAATGAGGAAGCTAATCTTAGAAGATACAAAAGGCTTCTCCTCCTTGAGTTTGATTCTCTAGATATTAAGGCAGAAACCACTGACCACTCTGAGGCTGAGACTAATAGATTAAACTTTGTCCATGGAGAGCTCAAGAAAATTTGGCTTCAAGAAGAAATCAAAGCCAAACAAAGGTCTAGAGATAGGAACATTAAGGAGGGTGATAGAAATACTGCTTACTTCCATGCGGTAGCTAACCAGAGGAGGAGGAAAACCCTCATTCACTCCCTTGATGGCCCTAATGGCCCTATTACTAAGGTAGATGAGATGCTGAAAGTGGCTAGTGACTTCTACAAAGACCTGTTTAAGAAAGAAAACCCTTCTGGGTTCTCTCTACAAAACATTTTTTTCTCTGCTTCTGAAAAAGTCTCTCCTGCTGAAAATGAGCTGCTAGAAGCCCCTTTTTCAGAGACAGAGGTGAAGGAAGCCATTTTTAGCTCTTATCCTGATGGGGATCCTGGTTCTGATGGGATTCCCTTCTTGTTTTACCAGCATTTTTGGGACTTGGTGAAAAATGATCTCTTAGATCTTTTCCAAGCCTTTCATAGAGGAGAGTTGGATCCAGCAACTTACTCATGGGGGGTCTGTTGGGGTCAAGTTAAATAACTGTGAAAGTGAATTTTTCCTTACTGGTAAAGGCCTTAGGCAAGGTGACCCCATCTCCCCGCTTTTGTTTAATTTAGTAGTGGACGTTCTTACTAAAATGCTGAGCAAAGCTGCTGATCATAGTCTGATTGCAGGGCTCTGTCCTGAGGTCTGCCCTGGTGGCATCATCTGCCTTCAATATGCAGATGATACCATCCTTTTCTTAGACAATGACTCCACACATGCTAGCAATCTGAAAACTGTTCTAACCTGGTTTGAACAAGTCTCAGGCATGAGAATCAACTACTCTAAAAGTGAACTCATCCCTATCAACATGGATGATCAGGAGTTAGCTGACTTCCTCTCTATTCTAGTCTATAATAAAAGTAACTTCCCCATTAAGTACCTAGGTATCCCTCTCCACTATGATAAACTGAGGAGAGATGATATCCAACCCCGTCTGGATAAAATCATTAAAAGGATTGCTGGGTGGAGGGGCAAACTTCTCTCTTACAGAGGTAGATTGATCCTCATACAAGCTTGTTTGGCTAGCATTCCAGTGTATCTCCTCTCCTTCTTCAAGTTCCCTAAATGGGCAGTGAACCTCATCAATTCTCAGATGTCTCATTGCTTGTGGAATGATTTTGAGGGAAAAGGAAGCTACACCTTGCTAATTGGGCCCTAGTCTCTATGAAAAAAGATTTTGGAGGCCTAGGCATACCTAACCTCCAAGAAATTAACATCTGTCTTCTAGGGTCTTGGATTAAAAGATTCTATGAGGAAGACCTGAAACCCTGGAAGCTTCTTATTGCCCATAAATACCTAGGAAATAAACCTAATATTTGTGTCCCTTCCTCCAACCCTAAGACCTCTAGATTCTGGAAAGGTTTAAAATCTATTATGCATGTTGTGAAATTTGGCTACAGATGGAACATAGGGGATGGGAGCAGAACCAGGTTCTGGGAAGATACTTGGTTTGGAACATCCCCCCTAGCAGTCCAATTTTGGCCTATTTACTCTATCCGCGATGAGCTTAACAAAAATGTCAATGAAGTTTGGGACGGTCAATGCCTAAAACTCTCTTTTAGAAGGAACTTTAGTGATAGTCTCATGGAACAATGGTTCCAGTTGGAGGAAATTGCCAAAAGCATTACCTTTACTGCCGAGCCGAATGCCCTGATTTGGCAGCTGGACAATAAGGGGAAGTATTCCTCCAGCTCCCTCTATCATGTTATCAACTTTAGAGGGGTTCAACCCGTGTTTATCCCTGTTGTCTGGAAATTGAGAGTTTCCCCTAAAATTCATGTATTTCTCTGACTTCACTCCAAAAACAAATTGATGACTAGGGATAACCTTAGGAAGAGACACATCATCAAACTCCTTGATTGCGTTTACTGCTTGAAACAAGAGTCTTGTTCTCACCTATTTTTTGAATGTATAGTTGCTAAACATCTCTGGACCCACATTGAGGAATATTTCTCTAGTCAGATTGGCTCATCCTTTGAATCTGTCGCCAGATTCTGGGTTGCTACCAAAAAGTGCTCAGTTTTAAACACTGTTAGCTCAGCTGTCCTTTGGTGCCTCTGGAAATATAGAAATGCTATGATTTTCAGCAACACCTCCTGGATTTCCATTCCGCAGGTCTTGAGGTTGATCAGGAACATGGTGAGGAACTGGGTGATTCTCTCCACCGGATCGGACAAGGACAAGTTGATGAGCTTCGTGGAAACCCTAACAAGATCCCTCCAGAAACTGTTGGCGATCACTTGTGGCTGAACAAGGCTCGACCTGCTCTGGGGCTGGACCCGTGGGCTCGTCTCAAGATCTCTGATGAAGATGATGGGCACCTGGCGCCGAAAAAGAGGGACATCCACCATGCTACGCCTTCCAGCCCAGTGTCTCCGCTTGCTTACTGGTCGCCGCAGGCTGACACGGCCCCTCGGCTGAAGACCATGAAGGCTTCGCTGGACCCTCCTTGTGTCATTTGAGTGCTCTATCTGCTCTGCTTTTGGCACCGCTCGGGTGATTTGTGTTATTCAGAGAACTTGTTCATCCACCCCCCTAGTTTGTAGCTTTTCTACCTTTGCTTTCGAACTGCTCTTTGAGCTGTTGTATCAGAATATGTTGTGGTTTCGTTCTCAGCAATGGAACCGGGGAGATGCTCCCTGTTTTTCTAAAAAAATTATTTTATATGTTATTATATAAAGCTTGGTAAGACTGTAAATTTAAGGACGAATGTAATAACATCACATATTATTTAAATATATTTATAACAAAATGCTCAGCCCCTTTTTATTTTTTGATAACATTCTTGGCCCAACCCAACATTATAATTAGAATCAGCCCAGCAAAATCATGTATTTCGAGAAAGTGCAAATGGGCTGTAATTTTTTAGGAAATAAAATAAATGAGCCGCATGGATGCTACATTATTTGTTCACCCAGCCCAGCTAATGACTGTAATTCAAAAAAAAGATCAAATTGACTGTAAATTCTACCACGCAAAAAAGACTGTAAATTCTGAAAAAATGGGTTGAATACGTGCCACATTTTTGGAGGCTGAAATGTGGGCCAATAGGTCAAAGCCAATGCAAGTCGTTGTCAATTTAGTCAACAAATGATTCTGACATGTTAGCCGTTGGATTTACATCCAATGACCGGCATCCATCTTCAATCTCTCGTCTTCTTCCTCCAGCGCCGCCCGGACCACCTCCCGCCTCCTGCTGCTAGCAGCTCCGCTTAGCACGCTTCGCTATGAAGCGCTACTCCACTGTTGGCCAGGCCATCCCTCCACCCCTCCACACCTCCTGGTCTTCTCCACCGACTGCCGAACCACACCGCACTAGAACCAGTTAACCCTCGTACACCTCTCTGTCTGCGACTCTACTCCCACGTCTTCCCATCTCCGGCTCGTTGCTGTCCGGGGCCTCACCGTCGTCCACCACCTTGGATGCGCTCGGCGCAGCGTGGTCAACGTGGTCAACGAACGACACCATCGGAAGTAGACTATGCGTGGAGAGGCTGACAGCTGGGTCCACGGCCGCACACAAGGAAATGCCTCCTTATTACGCGCAAAATAATGATTCCTCCACCTGACATCCGGGACCCACCGGAAGGGCCTCTGTATTTCACAAAATAAAGTGCCCCCCGCTAACATGTCAGACCCACCAGCTATCTTCGCACGCAAGGAGGTGCCTCCTTATTACGCACAAAAAATGAATATTCCCCCTGCCAGCTAGAACCCAGCATAGTGGGAGGCTGACTTGTGGGCCTACCAAGTTGACGGAGACGGAGGGCTTTGTCAACTTAGTCAATACGAACGATTCTAGCTCCTGCTACAGTACGATATTCATCCAACGGTCATAGTGCTTCTTCAACCTCTGGTCTTCTTGCTCCAGCCGCCCAAACCAGCGCCGGTCGTGCCGCGTGCTCTTGCCTCCCGTGGCCAGCTGTGATGCCGCCGAGGCCTCACCGCCCCCTACTACTCCCACCACTGGCCAGACCATCCCTCTACTCACCCACACCCCCTGTTATTCTGCGGCGGCAGCAGCCTCACACCGCAGCCGAACCAGTGAACCCTCGTACTCCTCTTCGTGTGGGCATCCACTGCTGCGTCTTCCCCGGCTCCGAGTCGTCCCCTTCCTACTCCTCGCCGTCGTCCACCGCCCTAGTGCTCTCGGCGCGGCGTGATCAACGTGGTCAATGACCGACTTCCATCGGAAGAGTACTGTACGTGGACAGGCTGACAGCTGGGTCCACGGCAGCCGCAAGGAAGTGCCTCCTTATTACGTGGAAAATAATTATTCCTCCACCTGACAGCGGGGACCCATCGGACGGGCCACCAGTATTTTGCGAAAAAAATCGTTTCCCCTGACTGCTGGGACCCACCGGACGAGCCACCGTATTTCGCGAAAAAAACGTTCCCCCCGCTGTCAGCTCGGACCCATCAGAAGTGCCTCCTTATTACGCACAAAAAAATGAATACTCCCCCGGCTAGCTAGGATCCACCTTGCTGGGAGGCTGGCTTGTGGGCCTACTAAGTTGATGGGGATGAAGGGCTTTGTCAACTTAGTCAATATGAACGATTCTAGGCTCCGGTGACCGTACGACGTCCATCCAACGGCCGTAGTGCTTCTTCAACCTCTGGTCTTCTTGCTCCAGCCGCCCAAAGCAGCGTCGGTCGTCGCATGCTCCTGCCTCCCGTGGCCGGCTGTGCTGCCGCAGAGGCCTCATCGCCCCCTACTATTCCCACCGCTGGCCAGGCCCTGTGGCGACAGCAGCCTCACACCACAGCCAAACCAGTGAACCCTCGTAGTCCTCTCCGCGCGGGCTTCCACTGCCGCGTCGTCCCCTTCCTAGGCCTCGCCGTCGTCCACCGCCGTGGTGCTCTCCATGCGGCGTGGTCAACGTGGTCAAGGAACGACTTCCATCGAAAGAGTACTGTACGTGGAGAGGCTGACAGCTGGGTCCACGGCCACAGCCCAGTTTTTTTGTGATTTGCTAAGTCGCCTTGTCAGGCCTGTTGGGCTGCAAATCTTTCAAGACGAGGAGAGCTTTCATTCGGCTGGCCGAGAAAATGGCCCATCAGTAATGAGCAATGGGTTGTACATTTTTAAAACACATCAAACCAGCAATTAGTTTCAAATATCTTTTTTTTCATTTCAAGATTTTAAATTACATTAATTTTTATGCGTGGAGAATTTGTTGGATTTTATATTGATATACATTTATTTTTAAAATTAGTTTGAATGTGATTCGAAATTTTGGGATTAAAAACAGTTCAGACCACACCGAAATATGCAAAATTTCGTATAATTTTTTAACCGTTGCCACAATATGGGCTGCAATGCTAACAAAAAGAATATGGACTCCAAAAAAACTTAAGAATTAGCAAATGGGCTGTAACTTATTAGAAATAATGGCAGATGGGTTGTATGCTGTTTTCCATAGATTTGAGGCTTTCCCAAAAAAGGTTGACGCACAAGCACTGACCGTTGGATGTCCATCCAACGGCCGTCGTGCTTCTTCAATCTCTGCTCTTCCTGCTCCAGCCGCTCAAACAAGCGCCGGCGGGATTGCCTGCTCCCTCCTCCTCGCGGCCGGCTGTGCTGCCGCGCAGGCCTCACCGCCCGACCGTACTCCCATCGCTGGCCTAGCCATCCCTCTACTCACCCACACCTGCTGTTATTCTCTGGCGACGGCAGACGAACCAGTAAACCCTCGTACAGTCGTACTCCCCTCTGCGTGGGAAACAACTGCCGAGTCTTCCCTGCCTCCGTGTCGTCCCCTTCCTAGGCCTCGCCGTCGTCCACCGCCCTGGTGCTCTCGGCGCGGCGTGGTCAACGTGGTCAAGGAACAACTTCCATCGGACGTGGAGTGTACATGGAGAGGCTGACAACTGGGTCCACGCCCGCAGCAAGGAAGTGCCTCCTTATTACGCGGAAAATAATGATTCCTCCACCTGACAGCTGGGACCCACCGGACGGGCCACTGTATTTCGTCAAAAAAATGTTTCCCCCTGACTGCTGGGACCCACCAGCTACATCTTCGCACGCAAGGAAGTGCGTTCGGGCAAAAAACAAAACGATTCACCCCCTGACTGCTGGGACCGACCAGCTACATCTTCGCAGGCAAGGAAGTGCCTGACAGTCGGGACCCACCTGGTCGAAGCGTACGTAGCGTTGTCATTCTGGTCGCGAACATGTACGTACATACTGGTCGATGTAGAGGCGCGCACGTGTTGTAGTAGAGGCGCGCACGTGTCGTAGTAGAGGCGCGCACATAGCATTTACACGTACGTACAGCGGCCGGGGTGCAAGAAAGAAAATACGGCCACGTATGTGTACATACGGGCGGGGTCTCGAACGCCTACTCACACATACGTAAGGGCAGGGCTCGTGTACATGGTTGGGTCAGAACGGAGAAACAGCGTTGTCGTCGTGTTCATGGGGAGGCAACGGAATGCGTCGTGTTCATGGGGGGACAACGGAATGCGTCGTGTTCATCGAGAGGGCTTGGACGGAACAGGCGATGGAAACGAGGCCTGACGTACCGCAGAACGGAGGAAACGGCCTTGTTTCGACCGGCCACGTTCAAAATGGGATCCTGTTCATCGGGAGGGGTTTGGCGTACCGCAAAACGGAGGAAACGGACCTCCTACGGTCGAGACGGGGGTCCTGTTGATCGGGAGGGGTGTGGCGTACTGCAAAACGGAGGAAACGGACTTGTGTTGGAGCGCTACGGTCGAAACGGGAGTCCTGTTCATCGGGAGGGGTGTGGCGTACCGCAAAACGGGACTCCACGGGATACTGTTCATCTCCACCGTCTACCTCCTCCAGCCTCCACGAGCTCCTGTTCATCCAGCCCCCACGGGCTCCTGTTCATCCAGTCTCCACCGCGCGCTACTCCACCGACTACTGTTCAACCACCCCTCCACCGTCTACTGTTCATCCAGCCCTCCACACCACGGGGTCCTGTTCAACCACCCCTCCACGGGCACCCCTCCACGGGCACCCCTCCACCGTCTACTGTTCATCCATCCCTCCACACCACGGGGTCCTGTTCAACCACCCCTCCACCTCTACTGTTCATCCAGCCCTCCACGCCACGGGGTCATGTTCATCCACCCCTCCACGGGCACCCCTCCACCGTCTACTGTTCATCCATCCCTCCACCACACCATGGGGTCCTGTTCATCCAGAGGCAACTCCACCGCTCACTGTTCATCCAACCCCCCCCCCCCACACAACGCTCACTGTTCATCCCATCGATCGGCTTCAGTTAGCAGCAGTAGCGAAGGAATCGCTTGATCGAGTTCAGTTAACAGTCATCGATCGATCGCTTGGGTTCAGTAACGCGTAGCCTACAGTGCAATCGCTCGGGTTCAGTTAGAGCCCAACGCCTCACTCGGGTTCAGTTAGAGCCAACGCCTCGCACACACGTGCGTACGTGTACGAGAGAAACACGCATCGCTCGGCCCCCGACCTCCCACCGTAACCGGAAACTCCCCGAAATTTTCCTCCCCCTCGCTTCTACCATGGTTTTTTCCGTCATGGACGGCCCAACTGTCATGATTTTTTGTCATAGAAGTAGGAGCCCACCACATCTATGATGATACCGGGTTTTGTCACAATTATCGTCATAGAAGTGTCATATGTATGACAGAAAAAAATTTCGTTCGGCCCAAAATGTCACGGATGTGTCTTTTTTTTGTAGTGTGATGTGCCATATAATTGCATTCTCAATTTGTGTCGCCATCGTGTTATAATATAACTGTCATTGAAACCTTAAGCGTGCGGACCCTACGGGTTCGAGAACAATGTAGACATGACCGAGACACGTCTCCGATCAATAACCAATAGCAGAACCTGGATGCTCATATTGGCTCCCACATATTCTACGAAGATCTTTATCGGTCAGACCGCATAACAACATACATTGTTCCCTTTGTCATCGGTATGTTACTTGCCCGAGATTCGATCATCGGTATCTCAATACCTAGTTCAATCTCGTTACCGGCAAGTCTCTTTACTCGTTCCGTAATACATCATCCCGCAACTAACTCATTAGTTGCAATGCTTGCAAGGCTTAAATGATGTGCATTACCGAGAGGGCCCAGAGATACCTCCCCGACAATCGGAGTGACAAATCCTAATCTTGAAATACACCAACCCAACAAGTACCTTCGGAGACACCTGTAGAGCACCTTTATAATCACCCAGTTACGTTGTGACATTCGGTAGCACACAAAGTGTTCCTCCGGTAAACGGGAGTTGCATAATCTCATAGTCATAGGAACATGTATAAGTCATGAAGAAAGAAATAGCAACAAACTAAATGATCAAGTGCTATGCTAACAGAATGGGTCAAGTCAATCACATCATTCTCCTAATGATGTGGTCCCGTTAATCAAATGACAACTCATGTCTATGGTTAGGAAACATAACCATCTTTGATCAACGAGCTAGTCAAGTAGAGGCATACTAGTGACACTCTGTTTGTCTATGTATTCACACATGTATTATGTTTCCGGTTAATACAATTCTAGCATGAATAATAAACATTTATCATGATATAAGGAAATAAATAATAACTTTATTATTGCCTCTAGGGCATATTTCCTTCAGTCTCCCACTTGCACTAGAGTCAATAATCTAGTTCACATGGCCATGTGATTTAATACCAATAGTTCACATCACCATGTGATTAACACCCATAGTTCACATCGACATGTGACCAACACCCAAAGGGTTTACTAGAGTCAATAATCTAGTTCACATTGCTATGTGATTAACACCCAAAGGGTACTAAGGTGTGATCATGTTTTGCTTGTGAGAGAAGTTTAGTCAATGGGTCTGCCACATTCAGATCCGTAAGTATTTTGCAAATTTCTATGTCAACAATGCTCTGCACGGAGCTACTCTAGCTAATTGCTCCCACTTTCAATATGTATCCGGATTGAGATTTAGAGTCATTTGGATCAGTGTCAAAATTTGCATCGACGTAACCCTTTACGACGAACCTTTTTGTCACCTCCATAATCAAGAAACATATCCATATTCCACTAAGGATAATTTTGACCGTTGTCCAGTGATCTACTCCTAGATCACTATTGTACTCCCTTGCCAAAAACAATGTAGGGTATACAATAGATCTGGTACACAACATGGCATATTTTATAGAACCTATGGCCAAGGCATAGGGAATGAGTTTCATTCTCTTTCTATCTTCTGCCGTGGTCGGGCTTTGAGTCTTACTCAGTTTCACACATTGTAACACAGGCAAGAACTCCTTCTTTGACTGTTCCATTTTGAACTACTTCAAAATCTTGTCAAGGTATGTACTCATTGAAAAACTTATCAAGCGTCTTGATCTATCTCTATAGATCTTGATGCTCAATATGTAAGCAGCTTCACCGAGGTCTTTCTTAAAAAAACTTTCAAACATTCCTTTATGCTTTGCAGAATAATTCTACATCATCTCCGATCAACATTATGTCATACATATACTTATCAGAAATGCTGTAGTGCTCCCACTCACTTTCTTGTAAATACAGGCTTCACCGCAAGTCTGTATAAAACTATATGCTACTCACTTCTTTCGAGAGAAACTCCTTCTCTGGAAAGGATCCATTCTTAGCAACGAATATCTTGCCTTCGGATCTGTGATATAAGGTATACCCAACTGTCTCCTTTGGGTATCCTATGAAGACACATTTCTCTGATTTGGGTTTGAGCTTATCAGGATGAAACTTTTTCATATAAGCATCGCAACCCCAAACTTTAAGAAACGACAACTTTGGTTTCTTGCCAAACCACAGTTCAGATTGTGTCGTCTCAACGGACTTAGATGGTGCCCTTTTTAACGTGAATGCAGCTGTCTCTAATGCATAACCCCAAAACGATAGTGGTAGATCGGTAAGAGACATCATAGATCGCACCATATCTAATAAAGTACGGTTATGACGTTCGGACACACCATTACACTGTGGTGTTCCAGGTGGCGTGAGTAGTGAAACTATTTCACATTGTTTTTAACTGAAGGCCAAACTCGTAACTCGAATATTTTACGTCTGCGATCATATTGTAGAAACTTTTATTTTTGTTATGATGATTCTCCACTTCACTCTGAAATTCTTTGAACTTTTCAAATGTTTCAGACTTGTGTTTCATCAAGTAGATATACTCATATCTCCTCAAATCATCTGTGAAGATCAGAAAATAATGATACCTGCCGCGAGCCTCAATATTCATCGAACCACATACATCAGTATGTATGAGTTCCAACAAATCTGTTGCTCGCTCCATTGTTCCGGAGAACGGAGTCTTAGTCATCTTGCCCATGAGGCATGGTTCGCAAGCATCAACTGATTCATAATCAAGTGATTCCAAAAGCCCATCAGCATGGATTTTCTTCATGCGCTTTACACCAATATGACCTAAACGGCAGTGCCACAAATAAGTTGCACTATCATTATTAAATTTGCATATTTTGGTTTCAATATTATGAATATGTGTGTCACTATGATCGAGATCCAATGAACCATTTTCATTGGGTGTGTAACCATATAAGGTTTTATTCATGTAAACAGAACAACAATTTATTCTCTTACTTAAATGAATAACTGTATTGCAATAAACATGATCAAATCATATTCATGCTCAACGCAAACACCAAATAACACTTATTTAGGTTCAACACTAATCCCAAAAGTATAGGGAGTGTGCGATGATGATCATATCAATCTTGGAACCACTTCCAACACACATCGTCACTTCACCCTTAACTAGTCTATGTTCATTCTGCAACTCACGTTTTGAGTTACTACTCTTAGCAATTGAACCAGTATCAAATACAGAGGGGTTGCTACGAACACTAGTAAAATACACATCAATAATCTGTATATCAAATATACCTTTGTTCACTTTGCCATCCTTCTTATCCGCCAAATACTTGGGGCAGTTCCGCTTCCAGTGACCAGTCCCTTTGCAGTAGAAGCACTTAGTCTCAGGCTTAGGACCAGACTTGGGCTTCTTCACTTGAGCAACAACTTGCTTGCCGTTCTTCTTGAAGTTCCCCTTCTTCCCTTTGCCCTTTTCTTGAAACTAGTGGTCTTGTCTACCATAACACTTGATATTTTTCTTGATTTCTACCTTCGTCGATTTCAGCATTATGAAGAGCTTGGGAATCGTTTCTGTTATCCCTTGCATATCATAGTTCATCATGAAGTTCTACTAACTTGGTGATGGTGACTAGAGAATTCTGTCAATCACTATTTTATCTGGAAGATTAACTCCCACTTGATTCAAGCGATTGTAGTACCCAGACAATCTGAACACATGCTCACTGCTTGAGCTATTCTCCTCCATCTTTTAGCTATAGAACTTGTTGGAGACTTCATATCTCTCAACTCGGGTATTTGCTTGAAATATTAACTTCAACTCCTGGAACATCCATATGATCCATGACGTTCAAAACATCTTTGAAGTCCCGATTCTAAGCTGTTAAGCATGGTGCACTAAACTATCAAATAGTCATCATATTGAGCTAGCCAAACGTTCATGACGTCTGCATCTGCTCCTGCAATAGGTCTGTCACCTAGCGGTGCACTAAGGACATAATTCTTCTGTGCAGCAATGAGGATAAACCTCAGATCACAGATCCAATCTGCATCATTTCTACTAACATCTTTCAACTTAGTTTTCTCTAGGAACATATCAAAAAATAAAACAGGCAAGCTAAACGCGAGCTATTGATCTACAACATAGATATGCTAATACTACCAGGACTAAGTTCATGATAAATTTAAGTTGAATTAATCATATTACTTAAGAACTCGCACTTAGAAAAACATCCCTCTAATCTTCTAAGTGATCACGTGATCCAAATCAACTAAACCATAACCGATCATCACGTGAAATGGAGTAGCTTTCAATGGTGAACATCAATATGTTGATCATATCTACTATATGATTCACGCTCGACCTTTCGGTCTCAGTGTTTCGAGGCCATATCTGCATATGCTAGGCTCGTCAAGTTTAACCTGAGTATTCTCCGTGTGCAAAACTGGCTTGCACCCGTTGTAGATGGACGTAGAGCTTATCACACCCGATCATCACGTGGTGTCTGGGCACGACGAACTTTGCCAACGGTGCATACTCAGGGAGAACACTTTTATCTTGAAATTTAGTGAGAGATCATCTTATAATGCTACCGTCAATCAAAGCAAGATAAGATGCATAAAAGATAAACATCACATGCAATCAATATAAGTGATATGATATGGCCATCATCATCTTGTGCTTGTGATCTCCATCTCCGAAGCACCGTCATGATCACCATCGTCACCAGTGCGACACCTTGATCTCCATCGTAGCATCGTTGTCGTCTCGCCAATCTTATGCTTCTACGACTATCGCTACCGCTTAGTGATAAAGTAAAGCATTACAGGGCGATTGCATTGCATACAATAAAGCGACAACCATATGGCTCCTTCCAGTTGCCGATAACTCGGTTACAAAACATGATCATTTCATACAATAAAATATAGCATCACGTTTTGACCATATCACATCACAACATGCCCTGCAAAAACAAGTTAGACGTCCTCTACTTTGTTGTTGCAAGTTTTACGTGGCTGCTACGGGCTTTAGCAAGAACCGTTCTTACCTACGCATCAAAACCACAATGATAGTTTGTCAAGTTGGTGTTGTTTTAACCTTCGCAAGGACCGGGCGTAGCCACACTCGGTTCAACTAAAGTTGGAGAAACTAACACCCGCTAGCCACCTGTGTGCAAAGCACGTCGGTAGAACCAGTCTCGCGTAAGCGTACGCGTAATGTCGGTCTGGGTCGCTTCATCCAACAATACCGCCGAACCAAAGTATGACATGCTGGTAAGCAGTATGACTTGTATCGCCCACAACTCACTTGTGTTCTACTCGTGCATATAACATCAACGCATAAAACCTGGCTCGGATGCCACTGTTGGGGAACATAGTAATTTCAAAAAAATTCCTACGCACACGCAAGATTATGGTGATGCATAGCAACAAGAGGGGAAAGTGTTGTCCATGTACCCTCGTAGACCGAAAGCGGAAGCGTTAGCACAACGCGGTTGATGTAGTCGTACGTCTTCACGATCCGACCGATCCAAGTACCGAACGCACGGCACCTCCGAGTTCAGTACACGTTCAGCTCGATGACGTCCCGCGAACTCCGATCCAGCAGAGCTTCACGGGTGAGTTTCGTCAGCACGACGGCATGGTGATGGTGATGATGTTGCTACCGACGCAGGGCTTCGCCTAAGCACCGCTACGATATGACCGAGGTGGAATATGGTGGAGGGGGGGCACCGCACACAGCTGGGAGAGATCAACTGATCAACTTGTGTGTCTATGGGGTGCCCCTGCCCCCGTATATAAAGCAGCAAGGGGGGAGGCAGCCGGCCTAGGAGGAGGGCGCGCCAAAGGGGGAGTCATTTCGTTCATTAATTCGTTCTGATAGCTACGCAGAGGTCTTTCCTTACGACTCCCGTGCTTAATACGAAAAGCGGTTCTTGTGTGAAAAGTGCCAACTGACTATCTCCTTATTTTCTGATTGTTCTTCCGATAGGAATATTCCCTTGATCAGCTAACCTGGCCCAAGCATAACAATAGTGCATTTCCCCTTGATGGTACGATTTACATATCTTCTACCTCTGCTACTTCTGTTCAGGAAGGTTAGTTTAGGCACTCCATCCCTGAGGGCTGCATCAGCTTATCTTTCTAGAAATCCCACCGGGAGTAGGTGTCCTCCTTCCCTTGTTGGAGTAGGAGAGAAGGAAAGAGGGGGAGAGGAACAAGGAAAAGTGGGTTGCACCCCTTGTCCAATTCAGACCAGAGGGGGGGGGCGCGCGCCTCCTTCCTTTTGGCCTCTCTCCTCTATTCCCGTATGGCCCAATAAGGCCCATATACTCCCCGGCGAATTCCCATAACTCTCCGGTACTCCGAAAAATACCCGAATCACTCGGAACCTTTCCGATGTCCGAATATAGTCGTCCAATATATCAATCTTTACATCTCGACCATTTCGAGACTCCTCGTCATGTCCCCGATCTCATCCGGGACTCCAAACTCCTTCGGTACATCAAAACTCATAAACTCATAATATAACTATCATCGAAACCTTAAGCGTGCGGACCCTACGGGTTCGAGGACAATGTAGACATGACCGAGACACGTCTACGGTCAATAACCAATAGCGGAACCTGGATGCTCATATTGGCTCCCACATATTCGACGAAGATCTTTATCGGTCAGACCGCATAACAACATACGTTGTTCCCTTTGTCATCGGTATGTTACTTGCCCGAGATTCGATCGTCGGTATCTCAATACCTAGTTCAATCTCATTACCGGCAAGTCTCTTTACTCGTTCCGTAATACATCATCCCGCAACTAACTCATTAGTTGCAATGCTTGCAAGGCTTAAGTGATGTGCATTACCGAGAGGGCCCAGAGATACCTCTCCGACAATCGGAGTGACAAATCCTAATCTCGAAATACGCCGACCCAACAAGTACCTTCGGAGACACCTGTAGAGCACCTTTATAATCACCCAGTTACGTTGTGACGTTTGGTAGCACACAAAGTGTTCCTCCGGTAAACGGGAGTTTCATAATATCATAGTCATAGGAACATGTATAAGTCATGAAGAAAGCAATAGCAACAAACTAAACGATCAAGTGCTATGCTAACGGAATGGGTCAAGTCAATCACATCATTCTCCTAATGGTGTGATCCCGTTAATCAAATGACAACTCATGTCTATGGTTAGGAAACATAACCATCTTTGATCAACGAGCTAGTCAAGTAGAGGCATACTAGTGACACGCTGTTTGTCTATGTATTCACACATGTATTATGTTTCCGGTTAATAAAATTCTAGCATGAATAATAAACATTTATAATGATATAAGGAAATAAATAATAACTTTATTATTGCCTCTAGGGCATATTTCCTTCAGCATCTTCACTCAACTAGTTTGCACAACATGATTTGTATGCTTGATTATGTTGCATCACCAATGGTTCATACTTTCTCACTTCTTGCGGTTGATGACAACCATTATCATGCTTTACACATGATTCACATTGCTTCTTGTCATATATCTCCATATGTTGCATCTCTCATGCTAGATGATTTGCCATGTATTGATAGCAACAATGATTATAGTCTTGCTCGTGAGATTGCCCCCATAGCATTCTCGCATATATTTGGAGATTTTGACATATTTTTTGTGAAGCATGCTTGTCTAACCTCTTTGCACCATATACCTAGTGCCATGAATATAGCCATTGTTGCATCATATTATTCGTGCACTTGTGCTCCAAATGGCTATGTGCAAAAGAAGAGAACCATCATGATGGATGATGTGTTCATCGACCATACACATACGTTCTTTCCTTTTATTTGTGCATGTGTAGGAACTTGGACTTTGTGTCGACTTCCACTTCACGTGAGTTGACCATTCGAGCTCTTGAGAGCGAACCACCTTCTACCACGACGATTCTACATCGCACTTGCTTGTGCTTCGACATTGTGAAGGACACACAAGGACATGCTTTCAAGGTGATATCCTTCTCCTTTGAGAACCCCCAAACCATGAGCATGGATATTATGGATATTGTGCTACTTGTGTTGCTTGCACCATGAGACTTATTGGCCATATTGGACCATTTGATTTCACACATGTTAGAGATCATGCTTCGACTTTCATTTTCCCCATTCCATGCATCATGATATATATGCCTTGTGTGTTGCATCCAATTCTTGGATTACTTTCTCCTATCATATGTTTGGTTGCAAAAATGTCATTTCTTCACATATGCCATGTCCCATTGCTTGTCACATGATTGACTTGATTGCCTCACACATGATGAACAATTGATCTTTCTATTGTGTTGAGTGCCATACTATCTTCACTACACCCTATGCACCTTATGCTTGGATTATCTTGCATTTGACCCATGTATTTAGACATCTCATCTTCTTTGGTGTTGTGAATGATTCTTATGCCTACCATAGACCTTTCATTAAGCAATTTGTGAATGCCTGCTATGACCTTGAGGTAGATGCCCATTCTCTTGTCACGCATATTTGCATCACTACCTCACTTTTACATGCTTGTCCCCATGATATCTTTGCTTGTGCTTGATTGATATGCTTACATTTCATGTCACAATCCTTTATCACACCATACGCTTTGCATGATGACGACACTTGTTTGGTGAATCACTACTTGAATGCTTGGTTTTGCACTAACGCTAACCACATTTGTTTTTCCAAGTGTTTGTTGTCCTTGCTACCTTTGAAGGAATCCCAAGACGGTGTGACATTGGAGAGTGCCCATTTTGAGCTTCAAGATGACAAGTACTTGGTGATCGCCCACTTCTACACAGCGACGCCATCTCTTTCCCGTGGTGATTTGGTTTTTGATCTGAGGTCGGATCTTTCCCAAGGGGGAGGGGATGATGCGGAGCATCCTACGGACATCACCATGTCAAGAGTCCGTTCGGCAAGTGACATGTGCGACATCTACTTCACATACACAAAGGTGAATCATCTGCTTTACGCGTGTTCACTTGACCCCTTCTAGGATGGTATACTACGTGGCACTCCTCTCGTGTGCATACATAGGTATTGTTGGAACACCACGGATGACGAGGAGGAGTGCAAGCGCAAGTGTACAACTATCTTCCCACGCAGAAAGAGAGGTACAGCCGCCCATGTAACGCCCAACTACCGGTCGACCGGTACAACCGCCCAACTACCGGTCAACCTTCTGTAATCGAGCGGTGCAAGGCCGGTACAACCCTGATTTTTCCCCTAACTACGACTAGACCGGTACAACCGGTCCTACCACCGATACAACCGCTACATACCTTCACGAACACCTCCAGAAACCGGTACCTGAGCTCCTAGCGGTACAACCGCTCACATACCCGGTACAACTGGTCTGCCTGCGAGCAGTAAAAGGGTCAACGACTCGTGTAACCCCCAACTTACCCCTTGGACTATAAGTACTCGTCCCCTAGCTCCGAATTAGGGTTAGCAAAGTGATAGCTTATTCTTAGGTGAGCTTTGCTCCTACCTCTACTCTTGAGAGAGAGAGAGACTACCACTCCCATGGAGTTCAAGGCCTCCATGTGAGAAGATCCTGCGGGATATCTTCAAGGCCCCTCACGAGAAGATTCGTCTAGGATACCATCAAGACCTCCTCGTGGAGATGAACTTTACCTTGTATCTTTCCCTTTGTTGTTCATGTACCTTGTGGATCTTGTGTGTTTGATTGTCTAGTGGATGTGTGATTGGACTTGTTGTTGAGTGTTTCCCCTTGTGATTTCTCCCCGTTCTTCCCTGTGTTCTTTGTGCTCTTCGAGGGAATCCACTCCAATCGTGAAAGATCGGCCTATACCGGGTTAGCCCCGTATCAGGGGGTCTCTTTTGGTCCATAAAAAATCACTGTAAATTTTTAGCCCATTCCGAGAACTTTTATTTCTGCAAAAAAACGACACCACGGTAGTTCTGCTGAAAATAGCGCTAGTTCGGGTTAGTTCTAAGCAAATAATACCAAAACCATATAAAATTGTCGTAAACATGGCATTAATACTTCATAAATTATAGATACGTTGGAGACGTATCACGACCCCATCGCAAACAGAGTCTTTTTAACTTTTGTAGCCTCAAAATTGTGACACAACATATTGTTCATCACATGTTACTCGTGTCTGCACTACACATGTTACTGCCTCCATATCAACATACCCTTGGTATTAGACAAAACTTGCTAAAAGGACTAAATTATCACATTGACATCAGCATTTTGATCACAAAGAACATGAACTGGGTTTTTTCATAGCTAGGATTTTGTTGTGTCTTCTATCTATCGCCGCCCTTGCAAGGAAAAACACCGTTGTAACATCCCAAAATTCTAAATTTTGGAATGTTATAATAAATTGATTGATTGATTGATTGATTGTTGTGTGATTGATTGAGTGAAATTCGAAACTTTTTGAAAGTTAAATGAGAGGGAACAAAAGGACTTTCCCAAACTTTCACCTTTTTGCATTTTGATCTCCGTGATTCAAATTCTTTTTCAAATACAAAACCCTAGAGAGAAGATGACATGACTTCTTCCATTTAATTAAATGAAAAGGGTATTTGAAAATATTTGAATTTTATTTGGAAATATTTTCAAATTCAGAAACTTCAAGTGACTCAATGATTTTCATTAGAGAAGATAAAATGAATTCTTCAAAACATATGAAATATGAGTTAGGAGTTTCAAAGGATCAAATTTAAAGTCCTTTTCGAAATTATTTTCAATTTGGAGTTATTTGGATTTTTTTCAAATTATTTTTCTCCACAAATAAAATATATGGAAAATAGGGTAACATGATTCCCTACATCAGAAAATTGGAGAGAAATATTTTTGAAAATATTTTGGTATTTCTAAAATGATTTTTATTGGGTTTTATTGTAGAAGTAGCACTGTTTGAATTATTTAAATTTTTGAGGATTTTATTTGGCACTAGAGAAATGTTCATGTTGTAGAAAATCTTTTTCTGAAAATTTTGATATATAATATGCCTATGTAAATTTTATTTTATTATCGTTATCCAGTTTTCCTTTTTTGTTTCTATATATAAAGAAGAAGAAAATCTACGCGTGCGCCTGGAACTAACCGCCGCCCACATGCATAGCATAGCAGCAGGCCGGCCCATTTTTCTTTTGTTTTCTTTTGTCTTTTTTTATTTTATTTTCGTTAATGTTTAGTTTTTCTAAAACAAATTTCAGAAAAAATAGACTTTGGAAAAAATGCAAAAAATTGCAGCCAGCCCGCGTACGGCGCGCGGCCGGCCGAGGCCTTTAGGCCCGTGCGAGGCGTTAGCCTTTTTTTTCTTTGTTTCATATATTTTCGTCTTTGTTTAGTCCCATATTCCCTAGCCTTTGACCCTTAAACCTCTTTTCACCCATGAATATAGACCCATAAAGCCTTCAAAAATTATCTGATTCGGGTTAAATCAATATTTTGGTTTGACTAGATTCATTTAGGAAAAATATATTTCTCCTCTTCGGCGTGACTTCTGGAAATTGTCTCTTCCCTCCAAAGTCGTCTTTTCTCTGCCTTATAAAGATATCCTTCTTTATTTTTTTAATACTTCCGTAGTTATTATTTCTAGACTAATACGATAGAACAATTAGATTATCAATTAGTCTACGTATTTATACATTAGACCTTAGCCGTAGCAATTTTTCTTCCGTAAAACAGCTTGGCCCTAATTTTTCAAATAGCCATAACTTTTTACTCGTTCATCCAAATTAGATGAAACCAACGCCCACTTCTTTGTTACGATCTCCTCTATCCAGTAAAACAACTTAAACATGTTTTTGAAAGTTTTAAAATTTGAATTCAAACAGATTGTATTCAAACTTCTTTTGTTCATAACTTGAGTTTTATAACTCCGATTTAGTTGATTCTTTTTGCAAATCGAAGCCCTGGACTTAAACTTTCTGATAATGCCAAATTCACATAATTTTGGTACTGTTAGAAATTGTTTTATGTTGCAAGAGTTATTTGTTGGTTTTGATGTTTTCCGAACTATCTTCTTCGTTCTTCCCGATCTTTTGAGTGATTGCTTATGTGTGGTTACTATTGCTTGCTCACGATAGATTGAACGGAGTGTGACAAGTAGAAATATCAAGAGTTATGAGTGCGAATCATCTTCATCAACAGTACAAGGCAAGTTCACACTTTGATCATATCCCTTTCATACCCAGTTTTTATGCATTAGTTTTAACCCTCAAACATTGCATCGTTAGGACTTGATAACATGTGGGTATCGGGAAGTAGTTGATGAGGTAGGAACCTATTGCCCTGCATTCAAACCCTGGGAGTTACTTTTACGTTATGCTCATATTGTTATGCTATGCTCGTAGACGTGGATTGGTTTGAGAGAATTCATGACGGATGTGAGAGTTATTATTTAATGGTTAACTTAAGGTGGCTACTTCAATACACATCTGGGTGGATTGGTTGGGGCACCCTGGAGCACCCAGTGGTTTGCCCGGGCACCTGGAGAACCTAGTATTTGCCCAAGGGGATCCCGGAGGACCCGTGTGATCACCCTATGGAATGCCACCCAGACTCAAAGGGATCATAAGATTATTCATGCTAGAAACTTCCGTGTGCAGCCACAAGCTATTATGGGCTCTAGCATAGTTGAGTAAGTTGCGTGAAGCTCTTGAAGAGGTAGACTAGCAGATGTAGTGGGTTGTAGGTGGTATAGTCTATCCGGAGTAGAGAGTTAATGCTTCTGAAAGACCGTGTCTTGGTCATCCATTTCTCAAACACCATGTAGTGCGAGAAATCCAACGGAGAAGATCGAGTCTTGTGGGGAAAAGTGCGCAAACCTCTATAGAGTGTATAAACTAATCATGATTAGTCGTGTCCCCGGTTATGGACATCTTGAGTCTCTGGTACTTGGATTACCATATTGATCTCATCACGTTACTTAAATAATTTGTTGGGTTATTGATGTTAATTTGGGATTGAGTTGGAGGAACCTTCTCAATATTTTCAACCAACTTTGTAGTTAAATAAATTATAATCCTTTGTAGTAGGGAAAAATTGGCTTTTCGCAAAAACATTATAACCATAGAGCTTTTTCACTAGCCATATATACATGTAGTGATAGCTATTATTCATCATTATCCTATGGTGTGAATTTGCCAGTACATTCAATGTACTGACCCTTTGTGGCTGCAACGTCTCATGTTGCAGGATTCTTACGATGAGTAAGTGAAAAGTTAGGGTTACGATTTCTACACTCAACTTTGTCGTTGGTGTTGATGGGAACCCACAACCTTGTTGTTACTTCCACTATTTGGATTGAGGTAATAGTATTTACGTTATTTTATACATGTGATTTATCTCTGTTATAAATCCTCGAGTACTGTGTGTGTCAGCATATCGATTCAGGGATGACACTTAAGCACAGAGACTTGACCGTCTGAGGTCGGATCACTACAAGATGGTATCAGAGCACATATTGACTGTAGGACGTGACCCCTAGAAACTGGCAAACCCATAGGAAAGATTTTCTCTATAACTTTCTGTTCAAAAAAGATCTTTTACCTATCCTCTCTTCTGAGCTTATTCAAATATTCCCTTTAGTGAGACCATACCCCTTTCCCCTTTTGACCACACGAATATTCGACTGATGAGACCACTCCAAGAAGTACAAGATATCGGACAACTGAGACCATTTGGAATGAAGAGGATTTTACCATACATTATAATAATGGAAACTGCAACGGTTGAAGACGCTGAAGACTAGGAGAATTTGAAGGCCATGTAGAATTTCTAGATTTGTATGACCTAGGAAGGCACCCCTTATGGAACTTGGCGGACTATGGAAGCTGTCAATACCCGAGATCTAGGTATATTGGAGAAAGACCGGAACATGGAGAGTTAAAAACTCAAAGTTTTGTAAAAAAAAACCCTAAGGCGGGAGATATCAATTATGGAATGAAAGCTCATGGAAATGACAAGAGCAGAAACACAGTTATCCATGATGTTATTGCCCGCTTATACTATTGTCACCGGGCTGAGTTAAGCATGCATTTCTTCGCAAGGATTGGATGGTAGAAGGCTAATGGAGCACCTATCAGCAAAAGATGAAGTTTTAACCTTAGCCGATGTATCACCAGGATCTGGAGTATTACACCAAGAAGTTTAGGGTGGATCTGCAAGAAGCCATATTTGACAAGGAAGCAGTTCGTGAAGAACACGGGACCCAGAAGCTGAAAGTAGCCAAGCTGGAGGAGCAAAACCTCGAGATACCAGAGATTCGTCAGGAACTGAAGGACAGTAGGACCATGGTTCATGCCAAGGATGTTGAAATCCAGAAGTTTGGAACGCAACTCCAGAATATTAAAGGACGTCACGAGAGACTTCGTGTCAACATGAATGATCTGGCAAAAGAACTTGAGAAGGACAAGCACGATCGAAAGAAGCCACAAGACTTGTAGAGCTTGATGACTTTGAAGATTTATTGACCTTTTAGAAGACCCAACCCCTGTTATATGCCTACGTTAGATTCGACGTTTGTGAGCTGTCATTTGTTTGATGTTTTCCCGACAGCCACAAAATAAAATCTGTCTTTTCAAAACTATTGTTTGTATTGTGTGTATCCCCCTCTCTATCTCTCTTATCTCACCCCAAAACCCTGGACCCAATAGAGGATGAATGGAGATGAGCTTTTATTTTCTGGACCGATGAGTCAATTGGAGACAGACCGATGGATTCAAAACATGGAGGATCATATGGAAAATAACCCTATATCTGGAAAGGATATGACCCAGCATGCTCTTCCATGCTTTGAAAGAGGTACTGCTACTTGGTGGAAGATGTATCAAACCATCAATGGATGGCAAGGAGTAACCACTTGGAAATAAATTTAAGTTGACTTTGCCAAAGTCTCGGCTTGTGTCCCAGAAGTTGAAGCCTTATGGAAATGATATGAAGAAACCTTGTGCATACAAGCTTTGTGGAGAAATATGACACAGCCATAAAGAACACAAGGATGAATGCCCTAATCGTGAAGGAAGTCACCCAGCTGAAGAATGCCCAACTAGGAAGATCACTTGTTTCTTGTGTGAAGTGACTACCCACTACCCTGCTCAGTGTCACATTTACCCCATGGTACAATGAACCATTCAGCAGAAGAAAGAAGCAATGAAAGGAGCCCTCGTGGAAATTTTAGAAGAACCAGTGATGAAGAAAAAGGTGAAGGACACACCCAAAGAAGACCCAATTAAACTATGCACTAAGTCATGCTATTCATGTGGAGAAGAAGGACACATCTCCCAGAATTGTTTGGATGGGGATCTAGTAGAATTCCTGACAGAGGAAGTAGAGTATGATCCACAGGAAATAGAAGCCCTGATTGGAACGGAAAAGTCTAGGAAGAGAAGTAGATTGGATATGAGGAAGGACCTGAGTCATATCACCTGTTTTAGGTGCAAGGAGTCAGGGCACTACTTCAGCAGTTGCCCAAAAAGGAAACCACGAGACTTGTCTGAAGTAATATGTTTCCGTTGTAATGAAGCAGGGCACCTTGCCAGGGATTGTCCCAAAGAGAAGGAGACTTGTGATAATTGGTTGTGTCTGTGAGAAGTATAGTAGTAGTAGTAGTGAGAACATTTTCCTATATGTTGAGGCAATGAGTTGAGGCCTGTAATGGAAATGCAGGAGATTGAAGTAAATTGAGAATCAATAAAGTTATCATCATTGGTACTGATTTGGAATTTTATGAGTTGTTACCCTATGAAGAAAGAGTTTGACCATTTTCGAGGATATGAGAAGTATGGTCTATGGATGAGTTTGTGTATTTTTAAGGGTGGTAGTACCCTGTGAGGACACTTGACCCCTGGAAAGGATGAGGATATTCCATGAAGTGGATTTTGGACAAAATTAAGTACGAGTTTTATCTCGATATGTGCGATACCCCGAGAGTATGAAGGGAGGAAGTACCATTTGATATAACGGTGGTATGATGTTGCTAATATGGAGCAATGGTAATTCCAGGATGAGTCTGAGTCTGAGTAATCATGTCTGAGTTTGGTGCCAATAGAAGGAAGGGAGACAATATATTTGGATGGATTTAAGAATGCTAGGGAGCTGGAAGTTGGAATAATGATCAGTTGCAACCGATGATGAGTTCAAGGTTTACAAGTGATGAGATGGGCCATAACCCACAGGCCCCAGGACCTGCCAAGAAGCAAGCACACTCTTGCTGAAGGAAAAACCCTGGAAGAAGTTACGGCTTTATCGACCGACGATTTTATAGGAGTAACGCAAAACCCGAGAGTTGTGAAGAAACGATAGATGTTTGTTTGTCTTGCAGAATCCATGGATTTATCCGAACTTGGTTCGTTGACAAGAGAAATTCTGCAATGCTGGTGAGGATGACCGAGTGTTAGAATGCGAGATTTGCTAAACCATATACCGAGTAATGATTTGGGTGCGGGATGGATTGATCACCATACCGACTTACTCTTATTATTCGCCTTGCTATATGGGATGGTAAATCTGAGTGACTTACCTATAGTAGAGAGACGACGATCAAAACCTTGTTTGAACCTTAGAATGGTATAATCATTTTCCCTTGTACAAGGCAGCTGTTGCCAATCGTAGGACATACGGTGAGAAAGAAGCCTAGACCCATTCCCTGCAGGAGAAACCACAAATTGTTGACCACCATGAGATATCGATAGTTGTTTAGTATTGGCGCCAGACCCGTCAGCTAAGAAGACCCAGTCACAGAAGAACCTTACCTAGATGAAAGACAGAAGAATTGAGGAAAAGGTTATGCCACTACCGAAAGAGCCCAGATAAGGAATTATCCTGAAGATCTGAGAAGATCGACACTGTTAACAATATGGATGAAGTATATGAGTTTTGATGGAACCGTAACCATGCTTCTAAGGGTGGTAGCTCCCCAGACCCCCTCCTGTGACAATTGATGAATTTTGAGGAGACCCCCAAACCCTAACCTTTTTCTTGCTAGCCTCTCCGAATCTCGAGGACGAGATTCATTTAAGGGTGGTAGGTTTGTAACATCCCAAAATTCTAAATTTTGGAATGTTATAATAAATAGATAGATTGATTGTTTGTTTGATTTTTGTGTGATTGATTGAGAGAAATTCGAAACTTTTTGAAAGTTAAATGAGAGGGAATAAAAGGACTTTTCCAAACTTTCACCTTTTTGCATTTTGATCTCCGTGATTCAAATTCTTTTCAAATACAAAACCCTAGAGAGAAGGTGACATGACTTCTTCCATTTAATTAAATGAAAAGGGTATTTGAAAATATTTGAATTTTATTTGGAAATATTTTCAAATTCAGAAACTTCAGGCGACTCAATGATTTTCATAAGAGAAGATAAAATGACTTCTTCAAAACATATGAAATATGAGTTGGGAGTTTAAAAGGATCAAGTTTAAAGTCCTTTTGGAAATTATTTTCAATTTGGAGTTATTTGGATTTTTTTCAAATTATTTTTCTCCACAAATAAAATATATGGAAATAGGGTAACATGATTCCCTACATTAGAAAATTGGAGAGAAATATTTTTGAAAATATTTTGGTATTTCTAAAATGATTTTTATTGGGCTTTATTGTAGAAGTAGCACTGTTTGAATTATTTGAATATTTTAGGATTTTATTTGGCACTAGAGGTTCATGTTGTAGAAAATCTTTTTTCTGAAAATTTTGATATATAATATGCCTATATAAAATTTTATTTTATTATCGTTATCCAGTTTTCGTTTTTTGTTTCTATATATAAAAGAGAAAAAAATCTACGCATGCGCCTGGAACTAACCGCCGCCCACATGCGTAGCATAGCAGTAGGCCGGCCCTTTTTCTTTTATTTCCTTTTGTCTTTTTATTATTTTATTTTCATTAATGTTTAGTTTTTTTAAACAAATTTCAGAAAAAAATGGACTTCGGAAAAAAATGCAGCGGCGTGCGGCCGGCCGAGGCCTTTAGGCCCGTGCAAGGCGTTAGCTTTTCTCTTCTCTATTTCGTATATTTTCGTCTACGTTTACTTCCACATTGCCTAGCTTTTGATATTTAAATCTCTTTTCACCTATAAATATAGACTCATAGAGCCTCAAAAATTATCCGATTCGGGTTAAATCAATATTTTGGTTTGACTAGATTCATTTAAGAAAAATATATTTCTCCTCCCCGGCGCAACTTCTGAAAATTGTCTCTTTCCTCTAAAGTCATCTTTTCTCTGTCTTATAAAGGTATATTTCTTTTTTTAATACTTTCGTAGTTTATTATTTCTAGACTAATACGATAGAATAGTTAGATTATCAATTAGTCTACATATTTATACATTAGACCTTAGCCCTAGCTATTTTTTCCGCAAAACAGCTTGGCCCTGATTTTTCAAATAGCCATAACTTTTTACTCGTTCATCCAAATTAGATGAAACCAACGCCCATTTCTTCGTTACGATCTCCTCTATCTAGTAAAACAACTTAAACATGTTTTTGAAAGTTTTAAAATTTGAATTCAAACAGATTGTATTCAAACTTTTTTGTTCATAACTTGAGTTTTATAACTCCGATTTAGTTGATTCTTTTTACAAATCGAAGCTCTTGACTTAAACTTTATGATAATGCCAAATTCACATAATTTTGGTACTGTTATAAATTGTTTTATGTTGCAAGAGTTATTTGTTGGTTTTGATGTTTTCTGAACTATCTTCTTCGTTCTTCCTGATCTTTTGAGTGATTGCTTATGTGTGGTTACTATTGCTTGCTCACGATAGATTGAACGGAGTGTGACGAGTAGAAATATCAAGATTATGAGTGCGAATCATCTTCATCAACAGTACAAGGCAAGTTCACACTTTGATCATATCCTTTTCATACCCAGTTTTTATGCATTAATTTCAACCCTCAAACATTGCATGGTTAGAACTTGATAACATGTGGGTATCGGGAAGTAGTTGATGAGGTAGGAACCTATTGCCCTACATTCAAACCCTGGGAGTTACTTTTATGTTATGCTCATATTGCTATGCTATGCTCGTAGACGTGGACTGATTTGAGAGAATTCATGACAGATGTGAGAGTTATTATTTAATGGTTAACTTAAGGTGGCTACTTTAATACACATCTGGGTGGATTGGTTGGAGCACCCTGCAGCACCCAGTGGTTTGCCCGGGCACCTGGAGAACCCAGTGTTTGCCCAAGGGGATCCCGGAGGACCCGTGTGATCACCCTATGGAATGCCACCCAGGCTCAAAGGGATCATAAGATTATTCATGCTAGAAACTTCCATGTGCAGCCACAAGCTATTATGGGCTTTAGCATAGTTGAGTAAGTTGCGTGAAGCTCTTGAAGAGGTAGACTAGCAGATGTAGTGGGTTGTAGGTGGTATAGTCTATCCGGAGTAGAGAGTTAATGCTTCTGAAAGAATGTGTCTTGGTCATCCGTTTCTCAAACACCATGTAGTGCGAGAAATCCAACGGAGGAGATCGAGTCTTGTGGGGAAAATTGTGCAAACCTCTGCAGAGTGTATAAACTAATCATGATTAGCCGTGTCCCCGGTTATGGACATCTTGAGTCTCTGATATTTGGATTATCATATTGATCTCATCACGTTACTTAAATAATTTGTTGGGTTATTGATGTTAATTTGGGATTGAGTTGGAGGAACCTTCTCAATATTTTCAACCAATTTTGTAGTTAAATAAATTATATTCCTTTGTAGTAGGAAAAAATTAGCTTTTCATAAAAACATTATAACCATAGAGCTTTTCCACCAGCCATATATGCATGTAGTGATAGCTATTATTCATCATTATCCTATGGTGTGAATTTGCCAGTACATTCAATGTACTGACCCTTTGTGGCTGCAACGTCTAATGTTGTAGGATTCTTACGATGAGTAAGTGATACGTTAGGGTTACGATTTCTTGTAGCGACCCGACCCGAATGGATCAGGTCTCTGTGCTTATGTGTCATCCCTGGATCAGTATGCTGACACACACAGTAGTCAAAGGATTTATAACAGAGGTAAATCACATGTATATAGTAACGTAAATACTATTACCTCAATCCATATAGCGGAAGCAACAAGGTTGTGGGTTCCCATCAACACCAACGGCAAAGTTGAGTGTAGAAACCGTAACCCTAACGTATCACTTACTCGTCGTAAGAAACCTGCAACATGAGACGTTGCAGCCCGAAACGGGTCAGTACATTGAATGTACTGGCAAATTCACACCATAGAGAATAATGAACAATGGCTATCACTACATGCATATTTGGCTGGTGGAAAGCTCTATGGTTATAAGGTTTTTGCGTAAAGCCAATTTTTCCCTACTACAAAGGAATAAATTTATTTAACTATCATGGTGGTTGTGAAACATTGAGAATGGTTGACAGCATTCTCAATCCCAATTAAAAATAATTAAAACCCAACAACATTAATTAGAAGTAACATGTTGAGATTCACAATGATATTCAAGTACTAGATACTCAAGTTGTTCATAACCGGGGACACGGCTAATCATGATTAGTTTGTTACTCTGCAGAGGTTTGCGCACTTTTCCCCACAAGACTCGATCGCCTCCGTTTGGTTTCTCGCACTACAGGGTGTTTGAGAAACGGATGATCGAGACACAGTCTTTCAGAAGCGCTAGCACCTTACATGTGGGGTAGACCGTACCACCTACAACCCCTACATCTGCTAGTCCACCCCGTAAGAGTTCGCACAACTTAGTCAACTATGCCAGAGCCCATAATGGCTTGTGGATGCACATGAAAGTTTCTACCATGAAAGATCTTATGATCCCTTTGAGCCTGGGTGGCGGTCCAAAAAAAACAGGCAAGTCCTGATAGACATCAGGTGCCTCAATCCACCCAGATGTGTGTTAGGTTGCCACCTTAGATAAACCATTAAAATTATCAACTCACATCTGTCATGGATATCACTCACCCAATCCACGTCTACTAGCATAGCATGGCATAATAAGCAAACGTAGAAGTAACTCCCAAAGGTTTCATAATAATACAGGTAATAGGTACTACCTCATCTACTTCCCATCCCACAATTTAATTAGATCCTAATCATGCAATGTGTGAGGATTGATCTAATGCAATAAAACATGGGTTGTAGAAAAGGTAGGATCAAAGTGTGAACTTGCCTGCAATGTTGATGAAGATGATTCGCACTCAAAACTCTTGATAGATCTACTCGTCACACTCCGATCAATCTATCGTAAGCAAACAATAGTAACCACACAATAAGTACTCATCTAATGCACAAGTAAAACTCGAACAAGAGAACGAACCAGATAGTTCAACTTAAGAACTCCGGTTGCAAAGAAAGAAAGAACCGAACAACCGACGGAAAACGGCGGAAAAACAACTCGGTTCTAGCAAGTTGAAACTAGGTCAAATTTTACTGTGGAAAAAACTTGTTCAAGTTGATTAGACGGAACGGCGGTTTCAAAACAAAACTCCGGGCGCTTGAATCACCTGATTCCGATAAACGGGCGAGAAGATAAACTAGAACGAAGATCGGATCTGAGATCGCGATCGCGGAATAAATCCGACGAGAAGAAAAAGAAGAACGGTTATACGAACCGGCGTTCGTTAACCTAGAAGAATCCAGTGATCACGTTCGTTAGGACAAACGGTCCGGCGAATGGTCCAAAGCAACTAAATCGGAAAAGAAAACGAATCCGATCTAGGGTTTCGGAAAAAGAGATCGAAACGAAAAACCGATCTAGAACACCGGAACGGTTTGGCGAAGAATCGGAGAGAAAATGAATCGGTAGAGAAGAAAAGAATCGGAACAGTTTATAAGAAAACCGAACCAAGGGAAAAAAGAGACGCGGCGCGGTACCTCCGGCGAACGGCGGCGACGGCGGCGTTGACGCTGGGCGGCGGCGGCGTGGTGACGCATGGCGGCGGCGGCGGTGTATGGCGGCGTTGGGCGCGGCGGCGATGCACAAGGGCGGCGGCGCGGGTGAGGCGGCGGGCGAGGCGGCGTGGCGCGGTTGAGGGGCGCGGCGGCGGGTGACGCAGGGCGCAGCGCGGGTGAGAGGCGCGGGGTGAGGCGCGGCTTGGGTGGTGCGGCGGCACGGCGTGGGGTGTGGGGCGCGGGGTGGGGTGGAGCTCTAGGCTTTGGGTTTGATGATTTAGAGGGGGGGTGCTTAGGTATTTATATTGGGGAGGAGGGGGTTTACTTGGGGTAGGGGACAAGAAATAAACTAGGAATAGGAATAGAAAAGAGGGAAGGAAAAGATCTAAAAATAGAAAAGGAATATACGGAAGTAGGACAAAAGTCCTACTAGGACTTCCAAAAGACAAAGGCGGCGGCTCCTCGAGCCTGGGCACGCGCGCGGTGCGGCGATGGCCTGGGCCTTCGCTGGCCGGCCGGCGGCTTGGGCCTTTGGCCCAAGGCGCTGAGTTTTTTTTTTAAATGGTTCCGCGCTTGGAAAAACACAGAAAAACAAAATTTACCGGACTCCAAAACTAATAAAGTAAATTTTCCTCGACTCCTAAAAATAAGCCGAACAAAATGAACTTTTCTCCGAGCCTAAAATAAATTTTTTTAAAAACGCGCATTTTTCCCTATCCAAAGAAAAACAAACAAACACCGGAAAATGAAATTTGATCTATTTATTAAATCTTCATTTTTCCTATATTTTGGAAAAGTCATATTATTCCCTCTCTTATATTTTTGATAACGGAAAAATTATTGAAGATGAAATAAATAAATCAAATAACCCTCTTTTCAAATTCGAGAAAACTCTCAAATATGAAAATAACGAAATCTCCAACTCTCTCCGAAGGTCCTTGAGTTGCGTGAAATTTCTAGGATCGACCAAAATGCAAGAAAATAGGATATGCATGATGATCTAATGTATTCCAATTTGAAAAATAAATTCAAAAGAACTTTGAATTTAATTCTTTGAAACTCCCAACTCATATTTCATAATTTGAAGAAGTCATTTTATCTTCTCTCGTGAAAATCATTGAGTTGCTTAAAGTTTCTGAATTGGAAATATTTTCAAATGAAATTCAAATATTTTCAACACCCTTGTCATTTAAATAAATGGAATAAGTCATGTCATCTTCTCTCCGGGGTTTTGTGTTGAAAAGAATTTGAATTTACGATGATCAGAAAACCAATATGAAAGTTTGGGAAAGTCCTTTTATTCCCTCTCATTTAACTTTCAAAAAGAATTCGAATTTCACTCAATTCACGCAAGCAACCAAACAATCAATCAATCTATCTATGTGTTTATAACATTCCAAAATTTAGAATTTTGGGATGTTACAAACCTACCACCCTTAAAAGGAATCTCGTCCTCAAGATTCGGAGAGGCTAGCAGGAAATAGGTTAGGGTTTGGGGGTCTCCTAAAAAAATCCATCAATCGTCTCCGGGGTCTGGGGTGCTACCACCCTTAGAAGTATGGTTACAGCTCCATCGAAACTCATATACTTCATCCATATTGTTAACAGTGTCGGTCTTCTCAAATCCTCGGAAAATTCCTTCTCTGGCTCTTCCGGTAGTGGCATAACTTTTTCCTCAATTCTTCTGTCTTTCATCTAGGTAAGGTTCTTCCGAGACTGGGTCTTCTTAGCTGACGGGTCTGGCGCCAAAACTAAACAACTATTGATATCTCATGGTGGTTAACAATTTATGGTTTCTCCTGCAGGAAATGGGTCTTGGTTGATCCTCACCGTAATACCTACGGTTGGCAAAAAGCTGCCGTGTACAAGGGAAAATTCTTATACCATTCTAAGGTTTAACAAGGTTTAATATCGTCGTCTCTATACTATAGGCAAGTCACTCAGATTTACCATCCCATATAGCAAGGCGAATAATAAGAGTAAGTCGGTATGGTGATCAATCCATCCCGCACCCAAATCATTACCATGTATACAGTTTAGCGAATCTCGCATTCTAACACTCGGTCATCCTCACAAGCATTGCAGAATTTCTCTTGTCGACGAACCAAGTTCGGATAATCCATGGATTCTGCAAGCCAGACAAACATCTATCGTTCCTTCACAACTCTCAGGTTTTGCGTAAACTCCTATAAAATCGCCTGTCGATAAAATCGTAACTTCTTCCAGGGTTTTTCCTTCAGCAAGAATGTGCTTGCTTCTTCGCAGGTCCTGGGCCTGTGGGTTATGGCCCATCTCATCACTTGTAATCCTTTGAACTCTTCATCGGGGCAGGGATCTCTAATCCAACATCCAACTTCCTAGTATTCTTAAATCCATCCAATTGTATCATCTTCCTTCCTTCTATTGGCACCAATATTAGGACATGATTACTCTGACTCATCATGGAGTTTCCATTGATCCATATTTCCGACATCATACCTCCTTTATATCCAATAGTAATTTATCTCCCCATCCTCGTGGGTTATTCCACATACCGAGATAAAAAACTTATACTTATGAAGTCCATACTCTACTTCGTGGAACATCATTATCCTTTCTGCGGTCAAGCGTCCTTACAAGGGAATATTGGCCATCTCTGCATGGCACTTCTTCAACTGGGAACCGTGAAACACATCTTGAACTCCTGACAGTCCTTCGGGTAACTCAACTTGTAGGCCACTTCTCTCATACGCTCCAAAACTCGGTATGGTCCTACAAATCTCGGGGCTAACTGTCCCTTAACTCCAATCCGTTTAACTCCTCGCAGAGGGAGCACATGAAGACATGCTCTGTCTCCAATTTCATAGACTACCTCCTTGATTTTGTGAGTCTACATAACTCTTCTGCCTGGACTGAGCTACCTTCAGCCTATCTCGAATCAACTTAACATTCTCTTCTGACTCCTTGATCACATTTGGTCCAAACAACTGTCGGTCTCCAACTTCATCCCACATACTCTTGGGGCATCTCACATATCGAGACAAAACTCGTATTCATTTTGTCCAAAATCCACGCAGTGGAGTATCTTTATCCTTTCTGGGGGTCAAGGGTTCTTACAGGGTACTACCACCTTTAAAATGCACAAATCTTCCATAGACCATATTTCTCTTATCCTCAAAAATGGTCAAAATCCTCCTTCATAGAGTAGCAACTCATAAAATCCATATCAGTACCAACGAGGCTAACTTTATTAATTCTCAAATCATTACAATCTCCTGTTTTTCCATTACATGCCTCAACTCATTACCTCTATATAAAAGAAAATGTTCTCACTACCACTACTATATTACTTCTGTTACAAACTCAACTATTTATCACAAGTCTCCTTCTCCTTCGGACAACCTCTGGCAAAGTGCCCTGCTCCATTACAACTGAAACATATTACTTCTGGCAAGTATCGAGGTTTCCTTTTTGGGCAACTGTTGAGGTAGTGCCCTGACTCCTTGCACCTGTAACAGGTGATATGACTTAGGTCCTTCCTGGAATCCAATCGGTTTCTCTTTCTGGACTTTTCCATTCCAATCAGGGCTTCTATTTCCTGTGGGTCATATTCTACTTCCTCTATCGGGAATTCTACTAGATCCCCATTCATACAATTCTGGGAGATGTGTCCTTCTTCTCCACATGAATAGCAAGACTTGGTGTAGGGTTTAATTGGTTCCTCTTTGGGTGTGTCCTCCACCTCTTTCTTCATCACAGGTTCTTCTAAACCTTCCATGAGGGCTCCTTTCATTGTTTCTTCCTTCTGCTGGATGGTTCTTTGTACCAAAGGGTAAATGTGACACTGAGCAGGGTAGTGGGTAGTCCCTTCACACAAGAAACAAGTGATCTGCCTGGTTGGGCATTCTACAACTGGGTGACTTCCTTCACAATTAGGGCATTCATCCTTGTGTTCTTTATGGGTGTGTCCTATTTCTCCACAAAGCTTGCATGCACAAGTTTTCTTCATATCCTTTCCATAAGGCTTCAACTTCTGGGACACAAACTGAGACTTTGGCAAAGTCAACTTAAATTCTTTCCAAGTGGTTACTCCTTGCCATCCATTCATGGTTTGGTACATCCTCCACCAAGTAGCAGCACCTCTTTCAAAGCATTGAAGAGCATGCTGGGCCATATCCTTTCCGACTATAGGGTTGTTCTCCATATGATCCTCCATGTTCTGAATCCATCGGTCTGTCTCCAATTGACTCTTCGGTCCTGAAAATACAAGCTCATCTCCATTCATCCTATATTAGGTCCATGGGTTTTGGGGTGAGATAAGAGAGATCAAGAGGGATACACACAATGCAAACAACAGTTTTGAAAAGACAGATTTTTGTTGTGGCTGTCGAAAAACATCAAACAAGTGACAGCTCACAATCGTCGCATCTAACGTAGGTATATAACAGGGGTTTGGTCTTCTAAAGGTCAATAAATCTTCAACGTCTCCAAACTCTTCAAGCCTTGTTCATGCCTTCAATGGCTTCTTCCAATCATGCTTGTCCTTCTCAAGTTCTTTTGCCGGATCAACTCTGTTGACGCGAAGTCTCTCGTGACATCCTGTAATATTCTGGAGTTGCATTTCAAACTTCTGGTTTCAACATCCTTCTCATGAACCATGGTCATACTGTCCTTAAGTTCCCGACAAATCTTCGGTATCTAGAGGTTTTGCTCCTCCAGCTTGGCTACTTCAACTTCTTGGACCTAAGTTCTTCACGAAATGCTCTTTGTCTAATACGACTTCCTGGAGCTCCACCTTAAACTTCTTGATGTAATACTCCAGATCCTGGTGATACACCGGCTAGGGTTAAAACTTCATCTTATGATAGGTGCTCTGTCAGCCTTCTTCCATCAAATCCATTCTGAAGACTTGCATCCTTAACTCAGCACGGTGACAATAGCATTAGCGGGTGATGACATCACGGATAACCGTGTTTCTGCCCTTGTCATTGCCATGAGCTATCTTCCATAGTTGATATCCCCTGCCTTAGGATTTTCTTCGAGTTCTCGTACTCCTTGTTTCAGTCTTTCTTCGATACACCTTGATCTCGGGTATTGTCAACTTCCATAATCTGTCAAGTTCCATAAGGGTAGCCATTCCTAGGTCATACAAATCTAGGGATTCTTCAGAGCCTCCAATTCTCCTAGTCTTCAGAGTCTTCAACAGCTGTAGTTTCCATTATCATAATGTATGGTAAAATCCTCTTCATTCCGAATGGTCTTACTAGTCTGATATCCTGTACTTCTTGGAGTGGTCTCATTAGTCGAATCTTCGTGTGGTCAAAAGGGAAAGGGGTATGGTCTCACTAAAGGGAATTTTTGAATAAGCTCGGAAGAGAACAGAGGTAAAAGATCTTTTTGAAAGGGAAAGTTGTAGAGAAAAATCTTTGCTATGGGCTTGCCAGTTTCTAGGGTCATGTCCTACAGTCAACATGTGCTCTGATACCATCTTGTAGCGACCCGACCCGAATGGATCAGGTCTCTGTGCTTATGTGTCATCCCTGGATCAGTATGCTGACACACACAGTACTCGAAGGATTTATAACAAAGGTAAATCACATGTATATAGTAACGTAAATACTATTACCTCAATCCATATAGCGGAAGCAACAAGGTTGTGGGTTCCCATCAACACCAACGGCAAAGTTGAGTGTAGAAACCGTAACCCTAACATATCACTTACTCATCGTAAGAAACCTGCAACATGAGACGTTGCAGCCCGAAACGGGTCAGTACATTGAATGTACTGGCAAATTCACACCATAGAGAATAATGAACAATGGCTATCACTACATGCATATTTGGCTGGTGGAAAGCTCTATGGTTATAAGGTTTTTGCGTAAAGCCAATTTTTCCCTACTACAAAGGAATAAATTTATTTAACTATCATGGTGGTTGTGAAACATTGAGAATGGTTGACAGCATTCTCAATCCCAATTAAAAATAATTAAAACCCAACAACATTAATTAGAAGTAACATGTTGAGATTCACAATGATATTCAAGTACTAGATACTCAAGTTGTCCATAACCGGGGACACGGCTAATCATGATTAGTTTGTTACTCTGCAGAGGTTTGCGCACTTTTCCCCACAAGACTCGATCGCCTCCGTTTGGTTTCTCGCACTACAGGGTGTTTGAGAAACGGATGATCGAGACACAGTCTTTCAGAAGCGCTAGCACCTTACATGTGGGGTAGACCGTACCACCTACAACCCCTACATCTGCTAGTCCACCCCGTAAGAGTTCGCACAACTTAGTCAACTATGCCAGAGCCCATAATGGCTTGTGGCTGCACACGGAAGTTTCTAGCATGAAAGATCTTATGATCCCTTTGAGCCTGGGTGGCGGTCCAAAAAAAACAGGCAAGTCCTGATAGACATCAGGTGCCTCAATCCACCCAGATGTGTGTTAGGTTGCCACCTTAGATAAACCATTAAAATTATCAACTCACATCTGTCATGGATATCACTCACCCAATCCACGTCTACTAGCATAGCATGGCATAATAAGCAAACGTAGAAGTAACTCCCAAAGGTTTCATAATAATACAGGTAATAGGTACTACCTCATCTACTTCCCATCCCACAATTTAATTAGATCCTAATCATGCAATGTGTGAGGATTGATCTAATGCAATAAAACATGGGTTGTAGAAAAGGTATGATCAAAGTGTGAACTTGCCTGCAATGTTGATGAAGATGATTCGCACTCAAAACTCTTGATAGATCTACTCGTCACACTCCGGTCAATCTATCGTAAGCAAACAATAGTAACCACACAATAAGTACTCATCTAATGCACAAGTAAAACTCAAACAAGAGAACGAACCAGATAGTTCAACTTAAGAACTCCGGTTGCAAAGAAAGAAAGAACCGAACAACCGGCGGAAAACGGCGGAAAAACAACTCGGTTCTAGCAAGTTGAAACTAGGTCAAATTTTACTGTGGCAAAAACTTGTTCAAGTTGATTAGACGGAACGGCGGTTTCGAAACGAAACTCCAGGCGCTTGAATCACCTGATTCCGATAAACGGGCGAGAAGATAAACTAGAACGAAGATCGGATCTGAGATCGCGATCGCGGAATAAATCCGACGAGAAGAAAAAGAAGAACGGTTATACGAACGGACGTTCGTTAACCTAGAAGAATCCGGTGATCACGTTCGTTAGGACAAACGGTCCGGCGAACGGTCCAAAGCAACTAAATCGGAAAAGAAAACGAATCCGATCTAGGGTTTCAGAAAAAGAGATCGAAACGAAAAACCGATCTAGAACACCGGAACGGTTTGGCGAAGAATCGGAGAGAAAATGAATCGGTAGAGAAGAAAAGAATCGGAACGGTTTATAAGAAAACCGAACCGAGGGAAAGAAGTGACGCGGCGCGGTACCTCCGGCGAACGGCGGCGACGGCGGCGTTGACGCAGGGCGGCGGCGGCGTGGTGACGCATGGCGGCGGCGGCGGTGTATGGCGGCGTTGGGCGCGGCGGCGATGCACAAGGGCGGCGGCGCGGGTGAGGCGGCGGGCGAGGCGGCGTGGCGCGGTTGAGGGGCGCGGCGGCGGGTGACGCAGGGCGCGGCGCGGGTGAGAGGCGCGGGGTGAGGCGCGGCTTGGGTGGTGCGGCGACGCGGCGTGGGGTGTGGGGCGCGGGGTGAGATGGAGCTCTAGGCTTTGGGTTTGATGATTTAGAGGGGGGGTGCTTGGGTATTTATATTGGGGAGGGGGGGGTTTACTTGGGGTAGGGGACAAGAAATAGACTAGGAATAGGAATAGAAAAGAGGAAAGGAAAAGATCTAGAAATAAAAAAGGAATATACGGAAGTAGGACAAAAGTCCTACTAGGACTTCCAAAAGACAAAGGCGGCGGCTTGGGCCTTTGGCCCAAGGCGCTGAGTTTTTTTTTAAACGGTTCCGCGCTCGGAAAAACACAGAAAAATAAAATCTACCGGACTCCAAAACTAATAAAGTAAATTTTCCCCGAATCATAAAAATGAGCCGAACAAAATGAACTTTTCTCCGGGCCTAAAATAATTTTTTTTTAAAACGCGCATTTTTCCCTATCCAAAGAAAAACAAACAAACACCGAAAAACGAAATTTGATCTATTTATTAAATCTTCATTTTTCCTATATTTTGGAAAAGTCATATTATTCCCTCTCTTATATTTTTGATAACGGAAAAATTATTGAAGATGAAATAAATAAATCAAATGACCCTCTTTTTAAATTCGAGAAAACTCTCAAATATGAAAATAACGAAATCTCCAACTCTCTCCGAAGGTCGTTGAGTTGCGTGAAATTTCTAGGATCGACCAAAATGCAAGAAAATAGGATATGCATGATGATCTAATGTATTCCAATTTGAAAAATAAATTCAAAAGAATTTTGAATTTAATTCTTTGAAACTCCCAACTCATATTTCATAATTTGAAGAAGTCATTTTATCTTCTCTCGTGAAAATCATTGAGTTGCTTAAAGTTTCTGAATTGGAAATATTTTCAAATGAAATTCAAATATTTTCAACACCCCTCGTCATTTAAATAAATGGAAGAAGTCATGTCATCTTCTCTCCGGGGTTTTGTGTTGAAAAGAATTTGAATTTACGAAGATCAGAAAACCAATATGAAAGTTTGAGAAAGTCCTTTTATTCCCTCTCATTTAACTTTCAAAAAGAATTCGAATTTCACTCAATTCACGCAATCAACCAAACAATCAATCAATCTATCTATGTGTTTATAACATTCCAAAATTTAGAATTTTGGGATGTTACATTTCTACACTCAACTTTGTCGTTGGTGTTGATGAGAATCCACAACCTTGTTGTTATTTCCGCTATTTGGATTGAGGTAATAGTATTTATGTTATTTTATACATGTGATTTACCTCTGTTATAAATCCTCGAGTACTATGTGTGTCAGCATACCGATTCAGGGATGACACTTAAGCACAGAGACTTGACCGTCTGAGGTCAGGTCGCTACAACCGTGTTGCTATCCTCCTCCTCCTTCAGTTAGTCAACTCAAAATTGTTGTCTTACCATGATTTCCTCACATAACAGAAACTTAGAGACTTGGTTGGCAAGTTCCTACTCCTCTCTCGACGTCCCTCTGTACAAAGCATTAGCTATTTCCTCTTCATATATTTGTCGAGCCTTCTTCCAACGTCTATGGTCTGGTCAATTTTTTTCTGCACTCTAACGTCGCAACTTTGAATTCACCTAAGACAAACAACTAGTAATATGTACAAGCACATTAGCATTTATACTTTACCCATTCCACTCGCTCATACTTGTGTCAAAATATCTGTCTACCCTCCTCCATGAATTTTCATAACAAAAAAGGCGTTGGCCGAAATACTCAATAAAACCTGATCTTCGAATGGTTCCATAAATCTAGAGTTTCTAGAGGAAAACGCATGATACTACAAGGATCAATCCAAATCAAGGTAACCATGCTCGGGCATATCAACCTCGATGCGATCGTACCACCAGGTTTTGGCTTTGACCCTAGTAGATTGACAATCCTACCTTGATTGGACCCTGACTAAAGAAAATGGTACCATGAGCCTAGAAAGTGGCATGCCATGTGGACATTTTTCACTAGTAGTCGGTGTGTGTGTGTGTGTGTGTGTGTGTGTGTGAGGGGGGGGGTCCTGAAAATTTGGGCGGTAGAGAAGAATTTTGGGTGGGAACTCGAGAACCAATTGTTGTCTAGGCCATGGGCCATGGAAGCCCTCACAGACAAGGACTTGACCGGCTGGTGCATGGCTTATGACTTAGAGATTGTACAAGATTTCGAGAACTAGTTGTTGTCCAGGCCATCGAAGCCCTCACAGATAAGGACTTGAATGGCTGGGGCATGACTTATGACTTAGAGCATGTACAATGATGCTATCTTTTTTCTAACAATGGTGTTATCTGACGGAACCTAAACCGGCAGATATTGAGGTAGAGGATCCTAAGCTAGATGTCTTGGAATGAGGGTAGCAAGGATACCGATATTTCACCTAGGTTCGGGCTCTCTGAGGAGATAATACCCGATGTCCTGCCTGTGTTTATTGCGTTGGAGTAAATACAAAGTAGATGTAATCTACCACGAGATTGTAATGATGTGAGATGTCCAACGATGATGTCTACGAGTCAGGTCCCTCGTTTATATAGATACCGGGGGGAGGGGGTCCTAGGGTAAAAGATCCTAGTCGGCTACGTACGCGAGGCAAAGTCCTCCACGAATCCAGTGTCTTGTCATGTACGTCAACTCTTGTAGAACCTTCTGATTATATGCCATGGGCCGCCCTATGTGGCCTAGGTCGGAACCTACAAGGGTTCCTCAGCCTGGCGCGTCAGACCGAGAGGCCATGTTGAGAGACCCCTTAGTCGGGAGCCCGGTACACTGTCGCTATCTTAGGAGTGACATTGGGATAATGCTGAGGTGAAAGAGAGATAAATCAGAGGAAATAAAAAGGTTTATCCTCTAAGTTAAGAGATTGTATCTTAGCACATATTTATCTAGTTATCAACGACAACACCAAGAAATGAAACATTGTACATCCTATTTTTATCATCATTCATAAATTATGTGGTAGTAGGCTTAAAAGAAGATTGTCTTATCAATCACCGTATATACGGTGGTCATCACTTTCTTTACAGTAAGTTTGGACACATAAAAAATGATGCCCGTAATTTGTCTAGTAAATATTTGAGGTTATTAAAACTGATTTAATTTTATGGATATTCTCAGCAAAATAGGTTTTTCGAAAGGATCAGATCAATTATAAAACTTCATCGGAAGTACAGAACATCTTAAACATAATAAAAATTATGTCGAGATTCCAAGACCACCAAACGATCACTACCGCCGCCAAAACGAGCCGCTACCGTTGCTCCCCTACCGAAGTCGGCTTGAATTTGTCGATAACAGCCTTGAATTGAAAGGAATAGCTTCCAAAATTAATTCCAACATTATCATGATTTAATATTTACCGAGACTGGTTGAATAGTGTCTCTAAAATTTCCAAGAAACTTGTAGAATTCTTCTATTATTTTCTATATTTAGCGCCTAAGCAATTGCTTGTTTTCATCAGTTTTCTTCACCGCAAAATTGTTGTGTACTTTTATCCATGATGAGAGGCCCCTTAGCCGGGAGCTCGGGACACTGTCACTATCTTAGGAGTGACAGTGGGATAAATCATGAGGTGAAAGGGAGATAAATCAGAGGAAACAACAAGGTTTATCCTCTAAGTTAAGAGATGGTATATCAACAACAATATCTCTCACTATATATTTATCTAGTTATCAGCGACAACACTAAGAAATAAAAACATCGTACATCATATTTTTGTCGTGATCTCTAAATTATGTGGTAGTAGGCTTAAAATAAGATTGTCTTATCAATCGCTGTATAATATACAGTGGTCATCTCTTTCTTTACAATAAGTTTGGACACATAAAAATGATGCGCGTAAATTGTCTAGTAAATATTTTGAGGTTGCTAAAATTTATTTAATTTTATGGATATTCTCAGTAAAATAGGTTTTTGCGAATGGATCAGATTAATTATAAAAGTTCATCAGAAGTACAAAACATTTTAAACATAATAAAAATTATATCGAGATTTCGAGACCACCGAACGGTCACTAACGCCATCAGAACGAGTCGTTATCGTTGCTCCCCTACTGGAGCCGGCTTGAACTTGTCGATAACACGTTGAACGGAAAGGAATAGCTTCCAAAATTAATTCCAACATTATCGTGATTTAATATTTACCGAAACTGGTTGAATAGTGTTTCTAAAATTTCCGAGAAACTTGTAGAATTCTTCTATTATTTTTTATATTTAGCGCCTAAGCAATTGCTTGTTTTCATCAGCTTTCTTCACCGCAAAATTGTTTGTCTACTTTTGCATGAAACACTCACCGAACCTATAACTATGACAATAGCATACATATTCATCTGTCAAAAGGACAGCCGCCTCCTCTTGAAAGAAACCTAGAGTTCCTCTGCTTCCAGCGCGGTGGATCACGTCCCTTTCCGATGGGAGGGCTTCATTTTTTTTATCCTTCTTCGAATTTTGTTATGGTTTGAGTCCTGCTTAGGAAGATGAGACGACGATGGCTCCATGAAGATAGAATAAGGTTTTTCCTATCTAGCCCGCGTCCCGGTGGTGCGTTTAGCATCGTCGTCAGACATGTGGGTATGTGTCTCTGGCCAATCTGTCTTTGGTGGATTTGTTCGGATCTGGTCGTCGTTCATCTACGTTTGTGTGTTTTTAGGTTGAATTCTTCCGATCTATGCTACTCTTCATCGGCGGCGGTTGAGGTTTTCGTGCGCTGGTCCCATGGGACCTTAGCATGACCATTTTCCGACTGTCTATTACAACAAGTTTTGTCCGGCTCTAACAAGGGAGGGGATGACGGTGGCGCGCATTCGGCTCGCTTCAGTGCAGGTAGTTGTCACTAGGTGGTCTACGTATTTGGATATAATCTCTATTATTTCTGGTGCTTGTTGTACTGTCATGACTAAAGATGAATAGATCGAAAGTTTTCTGCAAAAAAACATACTCCTTGTAATAATAATATACATAACACTACAAGCATGGAACTGAGTACACTTGAACCGCATCCCCAATTTTCAAGAGCTCAAAGCACTCGTGCAAAAGAAAACTCATCAACAAAGACAAACCCTGACTATATATCCCTGTCTGATTGAGCAAGTCATATCTAACTAACATCAGCAGTGATTGGTCGGTACACTTCAGTAATCGGCCAAGTTCAATTAACATCACAAGATACAGTACTGACTTTGAGCAGTTTCTCTGCCCTGTGACATGAGGAGCCCAGATCCAGCCAGCATCTGCTCCCTGAGATCCTTGATGGCCTGGTACCTCTCCTCGTCATGATCAAAGTTGAGCACTCCGTGGCTGCACCCTTCTGCCCAGTCCCCCTCCAGCGCGTCATCTGTCTCCCGGGACGTTTTCCGGTCGCCGCCGCGCGAGCCGGCATCATCCGTCCGTCTGTCCTCCGGAAACGATCCATGCGTCGTCGCACCCACTCTCCGGTCGCGCCTCGACGAAGGAGTGTAGCTCCAGGTATGCAAATTGCCGTTGCCGTCGACATTCAGCTCGATCGAGTGCATGTCACTCCCCTCCGAGTCGCAATCCTCACTGAATCCTCCGTCACCAGCATTGTCTGGAGCTGGAACAGGGCCAGAGGCAGCGCCTCCATTTTCAGACGCACGGGCTGATGGCATCTGATCGGTTTTCTCAGGCTCCTGGCCCTTCTTGGCGTCCAGACACGCCTGCAGCTCGTCGTGCAGCTGGGTGAGCGCCGAGTTCTTCTCCTCGAACTGAAGCCGCGCCTCCAGCAGCTTCATCTGGACCCGTTGCTCGCGCCACTCGTCCGCGAGATGGAGCATCTCCCGCTCTTTCTCCAGCTCCCGTTGCGCGTCCTCAGCTTCTCTCTTGAGCGCCTCCACCTCGGCCCTGTCCTCGCCGATGCCTCTCACGAGCTCGCCGCACATCATCTCCACCCTCCCTCTGCACTTCCTTTCCCTCTCCAGCTCTTTGTTGGCCGCGCGCAGCGAGGACTCGGCGTCGGCCAATGCGGCGCCGAGCTTCTCGTTCGCCCTCTCTGCTCTTCTCCTCGACTTCTTCTCGCTGTCCAGCTCCGTGACGACGTACTGCAGGGCGGTCGCGGCCTTCTCCTTCTGCTTGGCCTTCCAGGCCTCCATTTCCTCCACGAGCTCCTTCTTCAGGTCGTCGATCTCGCTGCGCTCTGCTTTCTGCTCCTTGATGAGCCTTCGCACGTGGGCGCGCGCAAGATCGAGCTCGGAGCGCAGCGCAGAGATGAGTGAGACGGTTGATGGGTTCAGCTCTCCCCAGATGTGTGCTAGCACCTTGGCGAGCTCCTTGGACGCAATCAAGCTGTTATACAGATCCTTCAGCTGGGTTGCTTTCTCTTCAGGGCATCTTGAAACATCGTCTTGAGGGTGTGTGCCAATCTGAAAACAGAATGACAAAGTTTAGTGCTAACTTCAACTCCTGTCTTCTTTTTTTATTTCAATTCATAGATAGCAAGGTTCTTATATGAAATGTAGAAATCGCCCAATTCAGAAGGTAAAAGTGGTAGTATATGATAGTATAGATAATAAAATCAGAGACAAGGCATACAGGTCTTTCTAATCGGAAATTAGCTTCAATAATTCTGACCACCCATATACTAAAAGGGAGTACTAGCAACTGCCCAATAACTACACCCCCTAACGACCTAGACGTAAGGAAAGTTATTACGGAGCCATTTCAGCTGCTGGATAAACAATCAAGCCTAGCTGATAGACTGATGCACAAGTGGACGAGACGCATGTGCATCTGAAAATGGTTCCTTGGAGATGCGTCCCACATTTGCTTCTGCTTTCATGTTTTACAAAACCAGCTCATACTTAAAGGTGCACAGCGCTAAAATTATCAGTGACTTTATAACTCAGCACGGCGGCGCCTACGCATACACTACTCTACTCATATAGCATTTGTAAGGTGGTGGCTACTGAGATGCTTCTTGGACAAGCATTTCTGAGTTCCGCAAATGTTTGCATATTTGTAGGAACCAACTTGCACTTAAAGGTGTGCTACGTTTGAAACAACAAGTCGAAAGTCCTTTCTGAGGGGAGAGATTCCTTTAGCTAGCAACTAGCTAGGCTCTGATTAAAATCATCACTAGCTCGGCAACTCAGAGCTAGTTCAGGCTTAAGACAACCTATTCTCCTATTCTAAGATCTATCAAGGGATTCTCATATTTTTTCAGTTAAACAAGTACTGGAAATTTTGCACCTACCCACGTCAATACTGACTGAATTAAGAAATTAGATAGCATTTGAACTCATCTATGTTGTCAGGGTGGGTAAGAATTTGCTGGTTCCCTTTTTTTTTGCATGCAAGATTTAAGTGTTTAATAGTAGAAATGTTGCAGATTCACCTGCTCAAGAGTCCAGACTCGATGATGAAGTACAAAATCTTTCTTCTGACGGCTCAACAACTACAACTAACATTTCTCGGAAAAAGGAAAGAAAAAAAACTAGAGCTAAGATAAGGAAAGAAGGTGCGGATTTACCTCCATTGCGCTGCAGTTGCTCATGACATCTGCTGAAGGCCACTGTCCATGGCCGTTGTGGCAGCTCCCCTTCCGGCCACCGGCCTCCTCAAACATTTTGATTTTGGTCCTGCTTCTTGAGCTCTTGGAAACCTACACCACCGCTAGATCGGTTAACCAACCACACCACAGATTCGACAAATGACGCAACCAAAACAGATGAATCTAAGTCCAAGTAGTATCTCTCACCTCCGTGGAGGCGTTGCTCCGAGGAACCAGGCTCCGGCGCGCCGACGCGTCCTTGTCCATGAGCAGGACATCTTGCTCCTCCCCGAACAGCCTGTCCTTGTCCGACTGCCAGAAGGCGGTGACGAGCCTCCTCGCCGACGCGCCGTCGGCGACCTGGCGACGGCAATGCCGGCTCCGGGACGACGAGTCCGACATGGCCGCGCCTCCTTCCCTCCCCCTGCGTATCAGCAGCACCGCAGGCCTCCTGGACCTCAGCCTCCTCGCCGCGTTGGAGGCGTCGGAGGAGGACAGCGCGCGGCGCTTGCGGATCCTGGCCAGCCTCACCGCCGCGCCCTCCTCCCCGCCGCGTCCCGGCATTGCAGCCCCGGAAGTTCCTCTGCTTCCCAGCAAGACGAGAGCAAGAGCGAGAGTGAGACAGAGACAGAGAGAGCAATGGCAGGCAGCACAATGTGGGTGGTGGTGAGTGATGCGGTCAAGATGAAGAGTGTGGCGGCATCGAAACCGATCAAAGGGGAAAGAGCAAAAGCGGAAAAGAAAAAGATGGGATGGATGCAGCTTTAGAGGAAGGAATAAGAAGCAGGAAGTGGCGAAAGGGGGCGATGCGATGTGACCGTCACCAATGCACCATTCCCTTCCCTTTAAATCAAACTGGAATCTGTTGCTAGTAAAACCTCTTGTTGAACGAATAGAGTAATGCAGGTGCGAATGCCCAACCCAAGAAGTAAACGTGGTTATAAGTAAACTACGTGCATAGGAGCGGTACCTACCACAGCAAGAAGATGACAAGCTTGTGAAAAACGCTTTCGCAAAGACCGAGGAGGAGGGGCATAAATGGAGTTCCAAGAAGGAAGAGAGAAGTCTAGAACCAAGAAATGCGCAGAGGAGAGGAGAGCAGAGCAGCGCCAGGAAGGGCGCAGCAGGAACCTCAAAAATGGCCTAGAAAATGAGAAACCATCCAAGAAGAAGCGACATGAGGAGTGCGTACCCATTAAGAGCAGGTGCATGAAGGGAGGCGCCTGCGCCCGATCAGCTGGCTGCACACGCCGTCATGATGAGGATGAGCAGCAGCAGCAGGCTTTGGTTGTGAGCTGCGCCTGCTGGAGCCGGCGCAAACACCAGCACAGCGCACGAGTGGGGGAGGGGTAGGGGACAGGGATGATGATGGGCGCGTCAGTGAGCGCGTGTGCGTGCACCACCCTATGCACTGTGTAGGACTACTCGTCGACGCGGGGGCGGGGCGGCCGGCAGTGAGAGGGAGGGGGGTGCAAGCGCGAGTGAGCTGTCGCCGTGGTGCGCCGCATATGATTAGGCCTTGTCGCATGTACGCCCGCCCGCCGTTGAGGTGACGCGATGGGTGGGTGGCCGGTACTACCAGTATTCAGTACTGCTGTAAACTGTAAGCAGGGCAGGTGCGTGCGTGCGGCGGGTGTTCGAAACCGAGGGCCGGGCTTGAGGTAGGTAGGTGGGTTGAGCCGTTGAGCAATGGCGGAACTACGTACGTGCGGAGAGTGTGGAGACCTTACGCGTGTGTCAACTTGAACCACACCAATGCCGTTTAATCAATCAGCTGAAAGTTCAAACAAATTCTCACTTGCGGTGTGATGTGCGCCGTCGTGGTCATGTTATGCTGCTCGTCTGCCTGCAGAGTCACAGCTGCAATGCCGGTGCGTCCGCTTGTTAGAAAATCCAAGGCACGTGTCCATCTATCCAGGGCAAAGCAACCACACGAAGGGTGCTTTATATATAAAGCAGTGGAAAACCCTTTTTCGTAAAGCAACCACACGAAGCATAACATTGAGATTCACTAACGAGATCCATCAAGCTTGGCTACATCTGGAAATATGACTACATACTACCCTCCCCGTGATATCATCATAATACCCACTTCTAGGCGGCAGAAGAAGAATCGCCTGCATGCTTGTCAGGGTCACCTCAATATGTTGCTTCTCTCTGCATGTGTCATGTGTTGTAGTCGTTCATCCTATATTGTGGTCCTTTTGGGCGTTCTATCTGCGTTGTACTGCATGTTTTCCTTTACTTAAGATTTGCAATTCAAGCTATGTAAGCTCTCCTGAGCACTCTATTAATCAAGTATCCTTATTGAGCTTAATTAGCTTCCTCCTTGATCCTGTCTTTGGGTACATCTTTTTTCATCATGTGGATTGCTAGTTGGAATGTTAGCGGACTTGGTGATACTGACAAATACTCATTAGTCAAAGGTGCACTCTTGTCTAGTCGATCGAGCGTCAGTCTCCTGCAGGGAACTAAACTGCAGGTGGTGGACACGATGAAGGCAGCCTCCTTCCTCCCTACCCAAATCAATGATCATTCATCTACACGCCGACTTGCGGCACTTCAGGTGGCTTGCTTGTGGCGTGGGATGACAATGTGGTGTGCGGCTCTGAGATTACCAAGCACAGGTTTAGCATCTTTGCATGTTTCCAATCGAGGAGTAACAACGACAGCTTTGTTTTATCCACTGTATATGCCCCACGTGATGATGATGAACGCACAAACTTTTTGTTGCGATGGAACAAGCTGCGGAGCAAGTGACTCGACCTTGGGTCATCATAGGGAATTTCAACATGTACATGTTTGCACATGAGAAATCGCAAGAAAGGACTGGACCTTGGGTCATCCTAGGGAATTTTAACATGTACAGGTTTGTTGTGATGGAACAAGCTGCGGAGCAAGTGACTGGACCTTGGGTCATCCTAGGGGATTTTAACATGTACAGGTTTGCACATGAGAAATCGCAGGAAAGGACTGGACCTTGGGTCATCCTAGGGAATTTCAACATGTACAGGTTTGCACATGAGAAATTGCAGGAAAGGACTGGACCTTGGGTCATCCTAGGGAATTTCAACATGTACAGGTTTGTTGTGATGGAACAAGCTGCGGAGCAAGTGACTGGACCTTGGGTCATCCTAGGGGATTTTAACATGTACAGGTTTGCACATGAAAAATCGCATGGGAGAAAAATTTGGGCAGTGATGGACAGGTTCAACTCATGGATCAGAGGGAATGCATTGGATGATATCGATGTTGCTAACAGAAGTTTCACTTGGTCGAACAAGAGGGTGGAGCCAACTCAGGTCAAGCTCGATAGAGTATTGGTTAACACTGAATCGAGCTTAGGATTCCTCAACACTATGCCTACTTCCCTTCCCGCAACAACATCTGGCCATGTGCTGATTAGTGTCGAGTTTTCCACAGACACAGCTAAGAGCTACTTCTTCAGGTTCGAGAACCATTGGCTACAGATACCAGAAGCCCGAGATTGGTTGCCAACGACTGGGAGAAAGGCACCAGATTCTTCTTTTCTACATCAACCTTGCTTGAAACTTTCTACATCAACCTTGCTTAGTTTCAAGTTGAGAAGAACAAGGGCTGGGAGAAAGGAGCCAGATTCTATGGCAGACCAGTGTTTGGAGGCGCCGGGCAAAGATACGAGGTTGCACCTTGGGTGACGAAAATACGAAGTTTTTCCACACAACCGCCAATTGCCAGCACAGAAAAAATAAGATCATGCTACTTGTTAAGGATGGCATAGAATTTTTCCGTGATCAGAACAAGCTTACGATTGCTACTGAGTTTTCACTGTTATCTTCGGGAAGCATTCCCCTTCCTTGCCCACTTTGGACCCCTTTCAATTGTATAACCAAGATGATTTAAGCTCACTGGAAGAGCCACTCACACGGGGCGAAATCACGACTGTAATTCAAAAAACACCCAACAATCGGAGGCCTGGGCCTGATGAATACACAAATGAGTTTTACAAGAGTTTTTAGGGACTGCTGAAGGAGGATTTGTTATGGTTCTTTCAGGAATTTTATGACCATGGCAGCAACCTACAGGGTATCAACTTCGCCAATATTGTGCTCATCCCAGAAAGAAAGAACCCAACAGATATGAAGGATTTCAAACCCATCTCCTTAGTACATAGTGTACGTTGGCAACCAAGGTCCTTGTAGTTTAGTTGCAACAATTAATTCCAAGCCTCATTCATCTGCTTCAGTCTGCTTTTCTCCTTGGTCACTGCATAGTTGAAAACTTTGCACTCACGGTTGAGCTAGTGCAACAGGTCAAGAAGAGGAAGACACCTATGCTCTATGCCACATTCTCACAACCAGAGGCTTCGGTAGCAGATGGGTTAGTGATATAGCGTCGTCTAGCTCTTCTAGAATTCTAATCAATGGCACCCTTGGGGAAAGAATTTTATCCAAAAGTGGGCTGAGACAAGGTGACAGACATTCTCTTTTCATTCTAGCAACAGACATTCTGCAGCAACTATGCAATAGAGAGTACATGATAGGAAACCTCAAACACCCACTTGGAGCCGACGGTCTGTTTTTTGTCTTACAATATGTGGATGACATGTTGCTATTGATACAAGGATATGTTCAGCAAGTGGGGATTATTAAGGGGATTTTGGATGCTTTCTCTGGTTTCACTGGGCTGAAAATTAACTATCATAAGAGCACTTTTGTTCCTATTTGCTTGGACCAACCAGTTTGGCAGGAAATTGTTGATCTCCTATAGTGCCAGACTGAATCCTATCCTTGTACATATCTGGGTCTACCTATCTCCCCTCACAAGATCACTCATGGTATGTTGATGCCCGTGATCCATAAGGTTGACAAGAGGCTGGCTGGCTGGCTTGCCACTTTCTTATTGAAAGTGCGTTATATCGACTAGAGGGGGGGTGAATAGGCGATTTTTATGAAAGTCTTCAAAACATGGAAGTTATGAAGACAAACGATAGAAATAAACCTATTACCCTGCAGCGGAAGGTAGACTACACTAGGCAAGCCATAGTCAAGTATTCAATGGAGTGAAAGCACAATGACTAATAGCAGCAATGTAGTAAGGATCAGGTAGGAAGATATTATGAAGCCAAACAGAAAACGCAGTCACTCAGTGAAGATAAAAGAAAGTGCAATCATACAATGACTTCACAAGGAGTAACATTAAGTAAAGAGAAGGGAAGATGAAACCAGTGACTCGTTGAAGACAATGATTTGTTGGACCAGTTCCAGTTGCTGTGACAACTGTACGTCTGGTTAGGGCGGCTAGGTATTTAAAACTTAGGACACACAGTCCCGGACACCCAGTCCTGAACACGCAGCTCAGGACACCCAGTCCTCACCGTATTCTCCTTGAGCTAAGGTCACACAGGCCTCGCCCAATCACTCTAGTAAGTCTTCAAGGTAGACTCCCAAACCTTCACAGACTTCGTTCACCGGCAATCCACAATGTCTCTTGGATGCTCATAACGCGACGCCTAACCGGCTGGAGGATGCACAGTCCTCAAGTGTAATAAGTCTTCAGATCACACCGACAAGAAGACTTAAGTGATGCCTAATTCTCTTTGGCTCTGGGTGGTTAGGGATTTATTCTCGCAAGGAATTCTCTTTCAAAGACTTCAAGGTGGGTTGCTCTCAAAAGACAAAAGCCGTACTCTGAATCTGAGCAGCCAACCGTTTATGGTTGTAGGGGGTGGGCTATTTATAGCCACTTGGCAACCCGACCTGATTTGTCCGAAATGACCCTGGGTCACTAAGGAACTGACACGTGTTCCAACGGTCAGATTTCAAACTCACACGACAACTTTACTTGGGCTACAAGCAAAGCTGACTTGTCCGACTCTGGACAAGATTTGCTCTCAAAGTCTTCACGCGAAGACATAGGTTTTGTTTAAGCATCACTTCAGTTATTCTGACTAGTTCTCTTGGACCCCACTTAACAGTACGGTGGTTTCTATGACTCAACAAAGAGGAAGAAAAAGACCTACGAAAGATCTAAGTCTTCAAGCTCCATAGGCTTCATGCGATGTCTTCTCTTGTCATAGTCTTCAATGTGAATATCTTCATATACCACCTTTGACTTCAATGTCTTCATACATTTTTAGGGGTCATCTCTGGTAGGAAAACCAAATCAATGAGGGACTTCTACCTATGTTATCCTGCAATTCTCACAAACACATTAGTCCCTCAACTAGGTTTGTCGTCAATACTCCAAAACCAACTAGGGGTGGCACTAGATGCACTTACACTTATCCTGGGGAGGGTGACTTACTTTGATCAATGATGTCTTGGCAGTGATTCCTAGCTACTTTATGGGATGCTTTATGTGGCCCAAACAGTCGTTAGACAAGCTTGAATAGATTCTGAGGGATTTCTTATGGCAAGGCAAGAACCATGCTAACGGGGGACAGTGCCTTGTTGCATGGGAGATGGTCACGCTCCTGAGGGTGAATGGAGGGCTGGGAGTAAGAGATCTTAGGGCTCGCAACATGGCTATGGTCTGCAAATTCATGGTTAAGGTTTGCAACACAACGAGGTTATGTAGTACAATTGGTTTGCACTTAGCTACTGCCGAGAGGGAAATCTCCTGGATTTTACACAGTGGAGATACTGCTATTTGGTGATGCCTCAAGTCATCCTTACAGTTTAGTAGCGTGGTTGATGTAGTCAAACGTCTTCGCGATCCAACCGATCCAAGCACCAAACGTACGGCACCTATGCGTTCAACACACGTTTCACTCGATGATGTCCCTCGATTTCTTGATCTAGTTGAGGACGAGGGAGACTTCCATCAGCATGAAGGCGTGGCGACGGTGATGATGAAGTTACCGGCATAGGGCTTCGCCTAAGCACTACGACGATATGACCGAGGTGTGTAACTATGGAGGGGGCACCGCACACGGCTAAGGGAAGGCTTGGTGTGTCTTTGGGGTGCCCCCTCCCACGTATATAAAGGGGGGAGGAGAGGTGGCCGGCCTAAGGGGGGCTCGCCATGGGGGGGGGTCCTACTTGGACTCCCGGTCCAAGTAGGATTCGCCCCCACCCCCCTTCCTATTCCGACTAGGAGAAGGAGGAGAGAAGGAAAGGGGGGCCGCAGCCCCCCCAATCCTAGTCCAATTCGGTTTGGGCTGGGGGGGGGGGCTCCACCACCTGGCCACCGCCTCCTCCCTCCACAAGGGCCCATGAAGGCCCATTAACTCCGAGGGGGGGGGGGTCTGGTAACCCCTGGTACTCCGGAAAATGCCCGAACCTTTCCGAAACCATTCTGGTGTCCAAACATAACCTTCCAATATATTAATCTTTATGTCTCGGCCATTTTGAGACTCCTCATCATATCCGTGATCTCATCCAGGACTCCGAACAAACTTCGGTTCATCAAATCACATAACTCATAATACAAATTGTCACCGAACGTTAAGCGTGTGGACCCTACGGGTTCGAGAACCATGTAGACATGACCGAGACACATCTCCGGTAAATAACCAATAGCGGAACCTAGATGCTCATATTGGCTCCTACATATTCTACAAAGATCTTTATCGGTCACACCACATAACAACATACGTTGTTCCCTTTGTCATCGGTATATTACTTGCCCGAGATTCGATCGTCGGTATCATCATACCTAGTTCAATCTCGTTACCGGCAAGTCTCTTTACTCGTTCCGTAATGCATCATCCCGTGGCTAACTCATTAGACACATTGATTGCAAGGCTCATAGTGATGTGCATTACTGAGAGGGCCCAGAGATACCTCTCCCATACACGGAGTGACAAATCCTAATCTCGATCTATGCCAACTCAACAAACACCATCGGAGACACCTGTAGAGCATCTTTATAATCACCCAGTTATGTTGTGACGTTTGATAGCACATAAGGTGTTCCTCTGATATTCGGAAGTTGTATAATCTCATAGTCAGAGTAACATGTATAAGTCATGAAGAAAGCAATATGAATAAAACTAAACGATCATTATGCTAAGCTAACGGATGGGTCTTGTCCACCGCATCATTCTCTAATGATGTGATCCCGTTCATCAAATGACAACACATGTCTATGGTCAGGAAACTTAACCATCTTTGATTAACGAGCTAGTCTAGTAGAGGCATACTAGGGACACTCTATTTGTCTATGTATTCACACATGTACTAAGTTTTCAGTTAATAAATTTTTAGCATGAATAATAAACATTTATCATGATATAAATAAATACAAATTCCAACTTTATTATTGCCTCTAGGGCATATTTCCTTCAGTCTCCCACTTGCACTAGATTCAATAATCTAGATTACATAGTAATGATTCTAACGCCCATGGAGTCTTGGTGCTGATCATGTTTTGCTCGTGAGAGAGGCTTAGTCAACGGGTCTGCAACATTCAAATCCGTATGTATCTTGCAAATCTCTATGTCTCCCTCCTTGACTTGATCGCGGATGGAATTGAAGCGTCTCTTGATGTGTTTGGTTCTTGATACGTCTCCAACGTATCTATAATTTGTGATTGTTCCATGCTATTATACTATCTATCTTGGATGTTTTATATGTATTTATATGCTATTTTATATGATTTTTGGGACTAACCTATTAACCTAGAGCCCAGTGCCAGTTTCTGTTTTTTCCTTGTTTGTTGAGTTTTACAGAAAAGGAATACCAAACGGAGTCCAATTGATGTGCCATTTTTTGATGATTTTTTATGGACCAAAGTAAGCCCCCGAAGTAAAAGAGTTGGGCCAGAAGAGTCCCAAGCCATCCACAAGGGTGGAGGGCGCGCCCTACCCCCTGGGCTCGCCCCCTATCTCGTGGATGACTCGGAGACCGCCCTGACGTGAGACCGATGCAAAAAATTCCTATAAATACAAAAAACCCCGAAAAGAAACCTAGATCAGGAGTTCCGCTGCCGCAAGCCTTTGTAGCCACCAAAAACCAATTGGGACCCTATTCTGGCACCCTGCCGGAGGGGGGAATCATCACCGGTGGCCATCTTCATCATCCCGGCGCTCTCCATGATGAGGAGGGAGTAGTTCACCCTCGGGGCTGAGGGTATGTACCAGTAGCTATGTGTTTGATATCTCTCTCTCGTGTTCTTGATATGGCACGATCTTGATGTACCACGAGCTTTGCTATTATAGTTGGATCCTATGATGTTTCTCCCCCTCTATCTCCTTGTGATGAATTGAGTTTTCCCTTTGAAGTTATCTTATCGGCTTGAGTCTTTAAGGATTTGAGAACACTTGATGTATGTCTTGCATGTGCTTATCTGTGGTGACAATGGGATATTCACGTGATCCACTTGATGTATGTTTTGGTGATCAACTTGCGAGTTCTGTGACCTTGTGAACTTATGCATAGGGCTTGGCACACGTTTTCATCTTGACTCTCTGGTAGAAACTTTGGGGCACTCTTTGAAGTTCTTTGTGTTTGTTGAATAGATGAATCTGAGATTGTGTGATGCATATCGTATAATCATACCCACGGATACTTGAGGTGACATTGGAGTATCTAGGTGACATTAGGGTTTTGGTTGATTTGTGTCTTAAGGTGTTATTATAGTACGAACTCTAGGATAGATTGAACGGAAAGAGTAGCTTTGTGTTATTTTACTACGAACTCTTGAATAGATCGATCAGGAAGGATAACTTTGAGGTGGTTTAGTACCCTACAATAATCCCTTCGTTTGTTCTCCGCTATTAGTGACTTTGGAGTGACTCTCTGTTGCATGTTGAGGGATAGTTATATGATACAATTATGTTATTATTGTTGAGAGAATTTTCACTAGTGAAAGTATGAACCCTATGCCTTGTTTCAACGCATTGCAATACCGCTTTCGCTCACTTTTATCATTAGTTACCTTGCTGTTTTTAAATTTTCAAATTACAAAAACCTATATCTACCATCCATATTGCACTTGTATCACGATCTCTTCGCTGAACTAGTGCACCTATACAATTTACCATTGTATTGGGTGTGTTGGGGACACAAGAGACTCTTTGTTATTTGGTTGCAGGGTTGTTTGAGAGAAGACCATCTTCATCCTATGCCTCTCACGGATTGATAAACCTTTGGTCATCCACTTGAGGGAAATTTGCTACTGTCCTACAAACGTCTGCATTTGGAGGCCCAACAACGTCTACAAGAAGAAGGTTGTGTAGTATACATCAAGCTCTTTTCTGGCGCCGTTTTTGGGGAGGTTAGCGCTTGAAGGTATTTCTTTAGATCTTGCAACCGAATCTTTTAGTTTCTTGTTTTATCACTAGTTTAGTCTATAAAATAAAACTACAAAAAAATGGAATTAAGGTTGCCTCATATGCTTCATCTTTTTAATGTCTTTCATGAAAATAAGGATTCCGATAATTGTGATAAAGTGTTAGAAGAAGAATGTATTAAAATGTTTGGCACTAAATCTTTGGATGATGAGCATGATTGCAATGTTGTTAGTATGAATTCTTTGAATATTCATGATGCTAATGATATGCAAAGCCACAAGCTTGGGGATGCTATGTTTGATGAAATATGATATTTTTTATCCCCCAAGTTTTGATGAGAAAATTTATTATGATGAAAGCATCCCTCCTATCTATGATGATTATTGTGATGACACGTATGCTATAAAGAATAATGATATCCATGAAAATTGTAATCAAGATTTTAACTTTCAATTGGATTATCCCTCACATGATAGTTATTTTGTTGAGTTTGCTCCCACTACTATTCATGAGAAAATTTTGCTTATGTGTAGAGTAATAAAATTCTATGCTTGTGCATCATGAAAATAATGCTTTATGTGATGGTTATATTGTTGAATTCATTCATGATGCTACTGAAAATTATTATGAGAGAGGAACATATGCTTCTACATATTGCACTAATATCAAGTTTCCTCTCTATGTGTTGAAAATGTTGAAGTTTTGCTTGCTTTACCTTCCTATGCAAGTTGATTCTTGTTCCCATAAGTTGTTTGCTCACAAAATCCCTATGCATAGGAAGTGTTTTACACTTAAATGTTCTAGTCATATGCTTCATGATGCTCCCTTTATATTTCAATTCTTATCTTTTATGCGAGCATCATTGAAATCATCATGCCTAGCTAAAAGCGCTTGTTGGGAGACAACCCAATATTTACCCTTCCTATTTTGTGTGTTCACATGATTATGCTGATGTAGTAATCATGTTTTATAGCTTTTGTTTCAATAAAGTGTCAAGTAAAGCCTTTAGGATCTTCTTGGGTGATTGTTGTTTGATCTTGCTGATAAAAACAGAAAGTATGCACTCACGAAAATAATTATCATTTTTTACCAGAGAGCGATAAAATACCAATTCCAACTGAAGTAGATCAATATACTTTTTATCCTGGTATTCCTAATTTTTCAGAATTTTTGGAGTTACATAAGTATTTTAATTCTCCAGATTACTGCAGACTATTCTGTTTTTGACAGATTCTGTTTTCATTATGTTGTTTGCTTATTTTGATGAATGTATGAGTAGTATCGGAGGGTATGAACCATAGAGAAGTTGGAATACAGTAGATATTACACCAATATGAATTCAGAATGATTTCACAACAGTACCAAAAGTGGTGATTTATTTTCTTATACTAACGGAGCTTATGAGTTTTCTGTTGAGTTTTGTGTTGTGAAGTTTTCAAGTTTTGGGTAAAGATTTGATGGACTATGGAATAAGGAGTGGAAAGAGCCTAAGATTGGGGATGCCCAAGGCACCCCAAGGTAATATTCAAGGACAACCAAGAGCCTAAGCTTGAGGATGCCCCGGAAGGCATCCCCTCTTTCGTCTTCATGTATCGGTAACTTTACTTGAGGCTATATTTTTATTCACCACATGATATGTGTTTTGCTTGGAGCATCATTTTCTTTTGTTTTGTTTTGCTTGCTGTTTGAATAAAATACCAAGATCTGAAATTCTTCAACGTTAGAGAGTCTTCACATAGTTACATAATTATTCGACTACTCATTGATCTTCACTCATATCTTTTGGAGTAGTTTGTCATTTGCTCTAGTGCTTCACTTATATCTTTTTAGAGCACGGCGGTGGTTTTATTTTGAAGAAATTAATGAATTCTCGTGCTTCACTTATATTATTTTGAGAGTCTTAAACAGCATGGTAATTTGCTTTGGTCATGAATTTAGTCCTAATATGATAGGCATCCAAGAGGGATATAATAAAAACTTTCATATAAAGTGCATTGAATACTATGAGAAGTTTGATTCTTTATGATTGTTTTGAGATATGAAGATGGTGATATGTAACACCCACGATGCGGCTATATCTCCCACGTGTCGGAGCACGACTTAGAGGCATAACCACATAGTAGGCATGTCGCAAGAGGGGTAATCTTTATACATCCCATGTACTGAATAAGGAAGGGATAAAGAGTTGGCTCACAATCGCCACTTCACACAATACATAAATATAGCATTACATCATCCAGAATACAATCAAGGTCCGACTACGGAACCAAAATAAAGAAAGGCCACCCCTATTGCTAGGTCCCCGATCGCCCCAACTAGGCTCCACTACTAATCAAAAGGAAACGAAACACAACAACGAAAAGGTCTTCATCAAGCTCCCACTTGAGCTGGGTTGCGTCATCTGCACTGGTATCATCGGCATCTCCAATTGTTTGGAAGAATCTGTGAGCCACTAGGACTCAGCAATCTCACACTCGCGAGATCAAGACTATTTAAGCTTATGGGTAGGAAAGGGGTAATGAGGTGGAGCTGCAGCAAGCACTAAGCATGTATGGTGGCTAACATACGCAAATGAGAGCGAGAAGAGAAGCAAAGCATGGTCGTGAATTGATCAAGAAGTGATCCTGAAACTACTTACGTTCAAGCATAACACGAGAACCATGTTCACATCCCGGACTCCGACGGAAAGAGACCATCACGGCTACACACACGGTTGATGCATTTTAATTAAATTAAGTTTCAACTTCTCTACAACCGGATATTAACAAATTTCCATCTGCCCATAACCGCGGGCACGACTTTCGAAAGTTCAAAACCCTACAGGGGTGTCCCAACTTAGCTCATAACAAGCTCTCACGGTCAACGAAGGATATTCCTTCTCCCAGGAAGACCCGGTCAGACTCGGAATCCCGGTTACAAGACATTTCGACAATGGTAAAACAAGACCAGCAAAGCCGCCCGAATGTGCCGACAAATCCCGATAGGAGCTGCACATATCTCGTTCTCAGGGCACACCGGATGAGCAAGACGTCGGGTTGGCATAGACCCTGGTTGCCCAGGGGCACCGGACATCGCTCAGTTTGGACCAACACTTAGAGAAGCACTGGCCCGGGGGGGGGGGGGGGGGGTTAAAATAAAGATGACCCTCGGGCTCCGGAAACCCAAGGGAAAAAGGCTAGGTGAGGCAAATGTAAAACCAAGGTTGGGCCTTGCTGGAGGAGTTTTATTCAAAGCGAACTATCAAGGGGTCCCCATAACACCCAACCGTGTAAGGAACGCAAAATCAAGGAACATAACACCAGTATGACGGAAACTAGGGCGGCAAGAGTGGAACAAAACACCAGACATAAGGCCGAGCCTTCCACCCTTTACCAAGTATATAGATGCATTAATTAAAATAAGAGATATTGTGATATCCCAACATATCCATGTTCCAACATGGAACAAACTTCAGCTTCACCTGCAACTAGCAACGCTATAAGAGGGGCTAAGCAAAAGCGGTAACATAGCCAAACAACGGTTTGCTAGGAAAGGTGGGTTAGAGGCTTGACATGGAAATATGGGAGGCATGATATAGCAAGTGGTAGGTATCGCGGCATAGCAAAAGAACGAGCAACTAGCAAGCAAAGATAGAAGTGATTTCGAGGGTATGGTCATCTTGCTTGAGATCCCGCAAGGAAGAAGAACGGGTCCATGAAGAAGACAAACGGACGACGTTGAACAGATCCTCACAAACGCGACGTTAACGGAACTAACCCGAAGAAGCAACACCAAAAAGAAGCAAACAACATAGTAAACCACCACCACATAAGCATGTCATGATGCCCAACCAAGTATGATGCATGTCTGGTTTAAATAGGCATGGCATGGCAAAGTGCACAAACAATACTACAAATTAAGTGGAGCTCAATTGCATATTGACGAAACACCACATCAATTATTTAGTTCTCTCTCGTCATGTACCCAACAATGTTAAATGTTATTAAACATGGCAAGGGGGTGAAGCATAAGTAAACTAACTATCTAGCCAAGTTTAAATGAGGCCGGAAAGAACAAACAACAATTCCAGAAAATCCTCATGTGCATATATTTAGGTTTGGTACTGTTCTGCCCTAAACCATATTTTAGAGTTATTAAACATGCAAGAAGAGTGCACCATGTTAAACTAGACATTTTTCTACCCCATTTACATATAAAGTTTGTTAAGTTTGGAGCTACGGTTATTTAGTTATGAATTAAAGCATTTTAACATGGCAATATAGCAAAACAAGGCAAACAACAAGTTTAAACATTTTAAAGGTTATTATCAAGATGCGGATGGCATGTGCAAGTTTTATTCAATATTTATGAAAATGTTGGAATGTTATAAGATATGGGGCATTTGTCATCGTGGCGGAAACGAAAGGGTTGCCACGGCAACGGATCCGAAAATGATGCCACGCAACATATCGGTTCCGGTAGCTCATGGAGATACGGGTGCAAAGGAAGTGTGGCGGGAGCGTGCAAAAGATGGTGGGGTGATCCCGGATTCCGGGTGTCCCACGGGTTCGCGGCAAGGCTAACGAGGAACGTGCGAGAATCAATCCAGACATGGTGCAGACAACGGGTGCATCTCATACAACACATGCAAACGTTCTTGGACGGTCGTCTTGGGGTTATACCTTCGAAGCGTATCGGTTCGATGCAAAGTAGAGGAAGTAGACGTTCTCGCCATGTTCGTAGTGGTAGTAGTTGTACTCATGCCGTAGTGGAAGTAGTGGTTCACGTCGATGGTAGTGGTACATAGCAATCGTGGACGAACTTGAGGGTCATCGGTAGACGTTCACGGTTCTTCGGCGATGGTTGGTACACGTTCCGTAGATGTTCAGGCGACAATAGTGATATACGTTTCGAAGTCGTTCGAGCCATCGGTAGCGGTACTTGGTGAATCCCGAAACGGTCTTGGCATCTTCGCGCGTAGGGGTACTTGGCATTTTCGTGTAGTCGAACTTGAGGGGTCTCAACATCGTGGTACTTGGCACAATCTGCATAGTCGTGCACTTGTCGTCGAGGGGCTTGAAGGTCTTAGACAAAACAAAGGGGTACTTGGTAGTTGTTGTAGGGTGGCCTTCGGTGGACTTGGTGGAAACCATGACGTGTGCAGGAGGCATACGACTCCAAAACGCCCACGGCCATGCGGAAGACCACGGAGCTCCTGTTACGGGGAGGGTCCGTGGCGATGGCAGGACGCGAAGGAGGGCGGCAGCTGGGCTGCGGCTGTGATGCCTACAAGCACGAAGCAGGGGAGGCGAGCGAGCGGTCTGTCTCGTCAACTCCTGTCGAACAGGAGCAGCGGCGGCTGCAACAGAAGCTTGGTGCGCGGCCAGAGCTTGGCGTCAGCGAGGGACGGCGAGGAAGGCGCGAGGCTGGACCGGCCGGAGCTCGATGTGTTGCTGAGGGGAACCGGAACCGACTACCGGAGCCTTGATCTGAAGAAGAGGATAGCCGTGGCGTCCCTGCTCGACGGACTGGGGTCGTTTCAGGAGATGAAGACAGGCGCCCACTTCCTGGACGGAGCAGAGGACTTGGCGAGGCTACGATGACGAGGAATCGAACGAGGACGTGGGGGATGAGGAATCGGGGACGGATCCTGTACAGAGGAGGACACGGGCGAGGCGGAGGAAGGCGGGCGCCGGTGCTCCTGCTCTGCTGTTGTGGGCATGGGGACGAGGAGGTGGAGCTCGGGCACCGTGGTTGCGGCTCGGGCGGTGAGGTCACTAGGTGGAAGGAGGGGAAGGGAAACGAGCGAGAGGAGGAGGATCGAGCGCTTCCCCTGTGAGCGATGTGTGGCGGCGGCCTCGGGGACGAGAGGGAGAGATGGGGATCGGGCTGCGTGCGTTCTCGCTCTCCTGGCGGCGCAAGCGAGGGGAAATGGGAGAGAGCGAGTTCGAGATGAGGGAGATGGGAGGTTCGGTCGCACGGGGATGGGATCGGGCAGCGCTCTCCCTGTGGCGGCGCGAGGGGAGAACACGAGAGGGAGAGGCCAGGGGATCGAGCTAGCTAGGGTAACCACGGGGCGCGGTTGGGCCTCGGGCCGGCTAGGTCAGGCCGCTAGTGTGCCTTAGGCGCAGAAGGTAGGGATGTCCAGCTGGGCTGGCTAATCACTGGTGGTGCTGGACTGGGCTGCGCTGGACTACTGCTGCCTCTTTTCTATTTCTTCAAACAAAAATAAAAGGACAAAAGTACAGAGTGATTGGAGGGGGTGGTGAGAGATATGAAAATATCCTCAGGACCCTGGAATTATGCCCTATTTCAAAAAATGATTTGGGGGATTTTAGAGGTTGAAAAATAATTCAAGTTTGAATTAAATTCAAACTTGAGCCATTTTAAAACCTAACCAAAACATTTCCAAAAGAGGTGAAATTTGGCGGAGGGGTTTAGGACAATAAGTTTGACTATTTGCGAGAAAATGAACATTAAAGGAGAAGGGAAAAATGGCACTTGTCAAAAGAAGGAAGTGGAGGGAAGGAGAAGGTGATGATGCGAGATTCATGCATGGAACATGCAACAACATAATATGTATGAGAAATCACACCATGCACATGATGACATGATGAAATGCAATATAAATAGAGCAAGAAAATAAAACACACGACGAAACTCGGAAAAGATGGAAGTCTTCTGGAGCTCCAGTCTTGGGGCGTCACAACACTCCACCACTACGAGAGGATCTCGTCCCGAGATCTAGGATGGCACCGGATGGAAACGAAAGAGGAAGAGAAGAGTTACAACTAAGTTGCTTCTTTGAAAAACGAGTGAAACCAATGAACCTTGAGTGGTCGAACAAATTGAAAGAAAGGATACAACGAAGACGAACAAAGTTGGAAACACTCCGTTAGAAAAAGAGGAACAAGGAACATTACTAGAACCTTGTAGGTTGAAAGACATAATAAAAAGGGTTGCAATGGGCAAGAAGTACATGCAAGCACTCTGGTTGAAACGAGATGTACAAGGAACGATAAAGATCAATTACGATAACACTCCGGTTAACTCAAGATAGAGATGGAATAAGACTGGTATAACTTGGACAATACTCCGACTATAAATGGAAGGAATCGAACATGAACTTGACAAGATGAGAAGATACTTGATGAAATCAAAAACACACTACCTCCGGAACTATTGAAAGGAAGGCTCAAGGTGTAAGAAAGATTTTAGACCGCACTCCGGTTGAGAAGGGAGGTATAACTTGATAAGATGAGAGAACTTGAATGAAGGACACGACACTCCGGTTGAATGGATTAGCAAAGGAAAGAACATGATCTTTGACAAAAATGGAATGATGGGTCGAAGAGTGAAACATCACAATGCCTCCAGAAGAAATAATAGAAGATAGATCATTGGAATAAAAGAATAGAGAAGAAAATGCCAACTTTTGCCACAAAAGAGCTTGGGGAGCACCCTTCCAAGAAGGTTATAACGGAGTTGTTGGAAAAACCAACAACGAAAAGACTAAGCTTGTTGTGGGCTTATTGAAAACATCTTGAGGTGAAATACTGCCACTGACGAAAACAATAGATTGGATTGATATGAACAAGAAGACGAGAAACTTATTTCACCGGGAGGATAAGAAGAACAAAGAATGATAAACTTGAAGCTTCCTTTAGCATCTTCATGAGAATCACCGGATAAGAACATTGAAAGATAAGAATGGAGAGACTTCCCATCAATAAAATGATAGTTGATTAAGAAAACCAAGTCCTTGAAGAAAAGGGTGGGAGGGTGGGAAAACAAAGGCAGCTTGGGATGAATGAAATGAACACCGTTGAGAAGAACTGAGATTGTATCTTGCAAATGTTGAAATGATCGGATCCACTTGAAGAGAAGCACGCCGGTAGAGAAGAAATTGAGATGACAATCTCGATGATCAAGAAGGATTGGTATTCACATCGGAGTATGAGAACTCCGTTTAGGAAAGGTATGGAATCAACACTTGACTTCGAAGCAACTCGAATACCACAACTGAAAACAAAAACAAAGGATTGGCTTGCAAAATAAGCCGGAACAAACATATGATAGAGATTTCGTCCGAAGTTTTCGTGGTGGGGCCCACACGGGATCGATCGTACAACACCATCATGTACAAGGCAGTGCACATGACATACGAAGCGTCCCCGAGTCAGCATGGCCAAGGACTCTTTAAGACACAACGAGACCACTGTAAAACCAACCGTGGATAGGCGGACCACTAGACGTCGAACCCCAATCTCATATCATGCATCTGTCGGAAAGATATCCTAAGAGCTACTTGAATTCCCACTTATAAACTCCCGAAACTTTCTGGTTATGCAATCAGGTGTTGGGGATACAGGGGAAGCATAATATCTCACCCAAAACTAGCAAATCCTTCATCCAGCTGTATCCATCCTTCAACACATAACCAAGAAACCTTCGGAAATCATTTACGTCAACCTTCGAAAAGCATCCGTTATACGAGTTATGGCAATACTCCCGAACTCCCGCCCCAGTACTGGGTGGCGTCGAGGTTATCTCACCAACAACTGCATAAAAAGAGATTTTTGATGTCGGCGAAACTCAGGTATTCCAGAACTGCAACGATAAAATTGTGACGACAACACCTCAGAGCTCAACTCCCCGGGACACTGCCACAACCCCTAAATGTCAGGAGGCACCAAGAACAATGTTGTCATCACAAAACCATCAGAACGATTCCAAGATACCCGCGTGATCCTAATTTTTTTCATGAAATTTGAGAAGAGAAGAGTCAAAACTCTACGTTAGGAGGCCTCACCAGAGCGACGAAGGGACTGAGGAGTAAACGAATCCTACTATCCGATATATATATATATAATCCTAAAAGACTCAAAACATTTTCTTCTAGACTCAACAACATCAGCGATTCGATCAAGCAGGGGGTTCCTAAGTCGGGGAAGGCTCTGATTACCAACTTGAAACACCCATGATGCGGCTATATCTCCCACGTGTCGGAGCACGACTTAGAGGCATAACCGCATAGTAGGCATGTCGCAAGAGGGGTAATCTTTACACATCCCATGTACTGAATAAGGAAGGGATAAAGAGTTGGCTCACAATCGCCACTTCACACAATACATAATTATATCATTACATCATCCAGAATACAATCAAGGTCTGACTACGGAACCAAAATAAAGAAAGACCACCCCTATTGCTAGGTCCCCGATCGCACCAACTGGGCTCCACTACCGATCGAAAGGAAACGAAACACAATAATGAAAAGGTCTTCATCGAGCTCCCACTTGAGCTGGGTTGCGTCATCTGCACTGGTATCATTGGCACCTGTAACTGTTTGGAAGAATCTGTGAGCCACGAGGACTTGGCAATCTCACACCCGCAAGATCAAGACTATTTAAGCTTATGGGTAGGAAAGGGGTAATGAGGTGGAGCTGCAGCAAGCACTAAGCATATATGGTGGCTAACATACACAAATGAGAGCGAGAAGAGAAGCAAAGCACGGTCGTGAACTAGAAGTGATCAAGAAGTGATCCTGAAACTACTTATGTTCAAGCATAACACGAGAACCGTGTTCACTTCCCGGACTCCGACAGAAAGAGACCATCACGGCTACACACGCGGTTGATGCATTTTAATTAAATTAAGTTTCAAGTTCTCTACAATCGGATATTAACAAATTCCCATCTGCCCATAACCGCGGGCACGGCTTTCGAAAGTTCAAAACCCTGCAGGGGTGTCCCAACTTAGCCCATCACAAGCTCTCACGGTCAATGGAGGATATTCCTTCTCCCAGGAAGACCCGATCTGACTCGGATTCCCGGTTACAAGACATTCCGACAATGGTAAAACAAGACCAGCAAAGCCGCCTGAATGTGCCGACAAATTCCGATAGGAGCTGCACATATCTCGTTCTCAGGGCACACCGGATGAGCAAGACATCGGGTTGGCATAGACCCTGATTGCCCAGGGGGCACCGGACATCGCTCAGTTTGGACCAACACTTAGAGAAGCACTGGCCCGAGGGGGGGGGGTTAAAATAAAGATGACCCTCGGGCTCCGGAAACCCAAGGGAAAAAGGCTAGGTGAGGCAAATGTAAAACCAAGGTTGGGCCTTGCTGGAGGAGTTTTATTCAAAGCAAACTGTCAAGGGGTCCCCATAACACCCAACCGTGTAAGGAACACAAAATCAATGAACATAACACCAGTATGACGGAAACTAGGGTGGCAAGAGTGGAACAAAACACCAGGCATAAAGCCGAGCCTTCCACCCTTTACCAAGTATATAGATGCATTAATTAAAATAAGAAATATTATGATATCCCAACATAACCATGTTCCAACATGGAACAAACTTAAGCTTCACCTGCAACTAGCAACGCTATAAGAGGGGCTAAGCAAAAGCGGTAACATAGCCAAACAAAGGTTTGCTAGGAAAGGTGGGTTAGAGGCTTGACATGGCCATATGGGAGGCATGATATAGCAAGTGGTAGGTATCGCGGCATAGCAAAAGAACGAGCAACTAGCAAGCAAAGATAGAAGTGATTTCGAGGGTATGGTCATCTTGCCTGAGATCCCGCAAGGAAGAAGAATGGGTCCATGAAGAAGACAAACGGACGACGTCGAACGGATCCTCACAAACGCGACGTTAACGGAACTCACCCGAAGAAGCAACACCGGAAAGAAGCAAACAACATAGTAAACAACCACCACATAAGCATGGCATGATGCCCAACCAAGTATGATGCATGTCCAGTTTAAATAGGCATGGCATGGCAAAGTGCACAAACAATACTACAAATTAAGTGGAGCTCAATATGCAACTCCGTTGCATATTGACGAAACACCACGTCAATTATTTAGTTCTCTCTCGTCATGTACCCAACAATGTTAAATGTTATTAAACATGGCAAGGGGGTGAAGCATAAGTAAACTAACTATCTATCCAAGTTTAAATGAGGCCGGAAAGAACAAACAACAATTCCGGAAAATCCTCATGTGCATATATTTAGGTTTGGTACTGTTCTGCCCTAAACCATATTTTAGAGTTATTAAACATGCAAGAAGAGTGCACCATGTTAAACTAGGAATTTTTCTACCCCATTTACATATAAAGTTTGTTAAGTCTGGAGCTACAGTTATTTAGTTATGAATTAAAGCATTTTAACATGGCAATATAGCAAAACAAGGCAAACAACAAGTTTAAACATTTTAAAGGTTATTATCATGATGCGGATGGCATGTGCAAGTTTTATGCAATATTTATGAAAATGTTGGCATGTTATAAGATATGGGGCATTTGTCATTGTGGCGGAAACGAAAGGGGTGCCACGGCAACGGATCCGAAAATGATGCCACGCAACATATCGGTTCCGGTAGCTCATGGAGATGCCGGTGCAAAGGAAGTGTGGCGGGAGCGTGCAAAAGATGGTGTGATGATCCCAGATTCTGGGTGTCCCACGGGTTCGCGACAAGGCTAACGAGGAATGTGCGAGAATCAATCCAGACATGGTGCAGACAACGGCTGCATCTCATACAACACATGCAAACATTCTCGGACGGTCGTCTTGGGGTTATACCTTCGAAGCATGTGTTTTGAAGCGTATCGGTTCGGTGCAAAGTAGAGGAAGTAGACGTTCTCGCCACGTTCGTAGTGGTAGTAGTTGTACTCATGTCGTAGTGGAAGTAGTGGTTCACGTCGATGATAGAGGTACATAGCAATCGTGGACGAACTTGAGGGTCATCGGTAGACGTTCACGGTTCTTTGGCGATGGTTGGTACACGTTCCGTAGATGTTCGTGCGGCAGTAGTGATATACGTTTCGAAGTCGTTCGAACCATCGGTAGCGGTACTTGGTGAATCCTGAAACGGTCTTGGCATCTTCGCGCGTAGGGGTACTTGGCGTTTTCGTGTAGTCGAACTTGAGGGGTCTCGACATCGTGGTACTTGGCACAATCCGCATAGTCGTGCACTTGTCGTCGAGGGGCTTGACGGTCTTAGAAAAAACGAAGGGGTACTTGGTAGTTGTTGTAGGGTGGCCTTCGATGGACTTGGTGGAAACCACGACGTGTGCAGGAGGCATACGACTCCAAAACGCCCATGGCCGTGTGGAAGACCGCGGAGCTCCTGTTACGGGGAGGGGTCGTGGCGACGGCAGGACGTGAAGGAGGGCGGCAGCTGGGCTGCGGCTGCGATGCCCACAAGCACGAAGCAGGGGAGGCGAGCGAGCGGTCTGTCTCATCAACTCCTGTAGAACAGGAGCAGCGGCGGCTGCAACAGAAGCTTGGTGCGCGGCCAGAGCTTGGCGTCAGCGAGGGACGGTGTCGGAGTAATGGGCCATGGGTAGGCCAACCCGAGCCCCACGACCTTTCAAGACATCAGGGCAGGCTGCGCCCCTCAAGACCACAGGGCGAAGAGCCGCCTCCGGGGGAGTCTACGGCAAGGCGGCCGACTGCCCGCTCACAGCCGAGTCCCAGGGACGACTTCCAGAGAAGCCGGCTTTGGGGAGTCGGCCGGCGCCTCCAGCAAACCGTGACCTCATCGAGGGGGACGGGGCAGGGGCATGGCTACAATGAAGCCCACTCCCCGCCCCTTACCAAGGGCAGGCATGGCTACAGCGCGCCGTACTTGGGAAGATCTCCCCGCGGCGTGGCACTGTTGCCCAGTCGGCCCTGACATCAGCACCACTGTACCTAGTCCTGCGCCCACGACGGCTTGTCTGTACGGCCTGGAGGTAGCAGGGCCCACCAACCAGTGAGACCTCGGGAGACGGCGGGGGCACCGCCAGTCGGACCCAACGGGAGTCGGCCCGGGGGAGTCGGCCGAGCCCTCCCCCGGGCCCACGCGCCATTAATCAAGAAGAGATGGGGAGTGGCCATAGTGATCGCCCGCCAGGCGGCGGGGCTGTTGCCACGACCCCATGACCAAGCTTGCATCATCAGGAGCACGGCTACAGTAATCAGCAGCCGGCAAGACCCGCCCGCGGCAGACGCGGCCTGTCGGCTCCGTACCAGACCAGTCGGTGGGGCCCACCAGTCGGCGGGCCCCAGCAGGCGGCGGAGAAGTCGGAGGTCAGAGACACTGACGGCTGGGCCCGCGCCCAGTCGCATTACCATTGTACCCCTGGGGGGTAGGCCTATATAAACCCCCCAGGGCACCCATGCGAAGGGTTGGATCCCAGAAGTTCTAGACCATACAGATAGAAGGAGAGAGCTAGCCTTGCCCTCTCCTACCACATACACAGCTCAAGAAGCAACCGTGTAAACACTCGACCATAGTGATCATGCGGAGACCCCGCAGAGCAGCAGTAGTGGTATTATCTCCCCGGAGAGCCCCGAAGCTGGGTAAGATTCGCTGGCGTGCATGTCTTCGCCTCATCCCGTTTCCAGGCACCGGCGACGTTCTACTCGCCCCCACCATGATAAGCCATCCGTTGGCATATGTCGCACCAAACCCCCGACATTTGGTGCCCACCGTGGGGCATGGTGCACCGCCGTCCGGAGATCTGTTCTGGACGGGAACCCTTTTCCTCCCTCACGAGCGCAGCCAGCCAGGCATGCCAGACGAAGTTTGCGTCGACGCGCTGCGCGGCGTGGAGATCGCCTGTGCAGCCAGCTCCTTGGCCGAACTTGTCGGCGAGGTCCGCCTCTCCGACGAACCTGCGTCCGACGCAGGCGTAGGCGGCCCCGAAAACCTCCTCGCGGGCCTCCTCGATCAACTCCACGTTTCCGGCGAGCCCGCCGTAGACTTGGAGTCCGTAGGCTCCACTGACCCGATGCTGGTCGACTCCGACACCGTGTCGGTCGACGCTTTCCCCTCCAACATGGTGGTCTACGACAAACCTCTCCCCCATGCGGAGAGCGACGGTAGCACCGTCACTGAGGTGTTGGTCATCAGTCATGATGAGTTCCCTGGTGGAAGGGCGTCCGACTCACTCGGCGCGGCGCTGCAAGACCTAGCTGCGCCCATTCCAGAAGATGCTGACGCAGAGATGTTAGAAGCGCGCCGCCTTCAGCTTGTTGAAGGCCGAAGAAGCTAGCCAGCATGAGACGCCTGTCAGAAGCTTACCAGCGGGAGATGGATCGCGCTGTTGGCGGCTCGCCGGCTCCGGCAGGGCCCAGCCGCCTTGGCGCGGTTCAGCAGCGCGGCGTAGCCATTGCCAGCCTGTTTGGGGCTAGCCGCTCCGTGTATGCCACGCCAGCGGAGAACATCCGAGCCGCCCAGGCAGCGGCGGATGAGCTGGACAATTTCGAGGGCGAAGAGTGCCGCCTCATGATGGAGCGAGCCCAGCGGCTCCTCGACGCGGCCGCCGCGCAGAATGAGGCCGGCTGCTGCACGGAGGCACCGCAGCGGCCAAACGACGACCCGCACCGAGATCAAGGCGGCGTCGTCTCGGATGCCGACTGGCGGTACCCGAGGAAGGAAGGACAAGGAGCCGGCTGTCAGCCACAGTCGGACTTGGATTACCATAGAGCGCGACCGAGATGGCCGCCCGAGAGCAGTGGAACGACGGGACGACTGTCCGCCTCCCCCTCCCCGCAAGGAGAAGCGAGTCTCCCCGCCGCCTGTTGACCATCCGACTCTCGGTGACCGCCTTGGCCGCCGAGAGGGAGTCGGGGAGAATGACGCCCGCCACCGGATCGACCGACTTCACCGGTCCCTGGCGCTGGAAGAAGAAGACGAGCTGGGTCCGCCTTGTTTCGAGCCCCGCATTCGGGACGAGCCCTTTCCCAGAGGGTTCACACTCCCAAGAGACACGCCCAAGTATACCGGCTCCGTGAAGCCAGAAGACTGGCTAGTCGACTACTCCACGGCTGTCAGCATAGCAAATGGCAACAAGCGTGTCGCCGTAAAGTACGTTCCGCTCATGCTCCAGGGCACGGCTCAGACATGGCTGAACAGCCTAAAGCCCCGCAGCATCAACAGCTGGGTCGACTTCATCGAAGCATTCGTTCGCAACTTCACCAGCACGTACAAGCGTCCTCCCAAGCCTCGCCAGCTCTCCCTATGCATGCAAGGTCCTGATGAGTCGACTCGTGACTACCTCACGCGTTGGGCTGAGCTCCTGAACTCCTGCGAGGGCGTGCACGAGGTGCAGGCCATCGAGTACTTCACAGCCGGGTGCCGAGAAGGCACCCTCCTCAAGCACAAGCTCCTCTGCGACGAGCCAGAAACCCTCGACGAGCTGCTGATCATAGCGGACAAGTATGCTACGGCCGACTCCTCCATGAAGACGGAAATTCAAATCAGCACGACTGGCAAGGTAGCTCCTCAGGCTCCAAGAACTCCGGCAGCAGACGCCGGCCGGCGACAATTGCAGGGTGACCACAAGCGCAAGGCCCCGCAGCTGGCTTCCAGTAGCCGGCAGGTCGCGACTATCGAAGCCCAGCAACCAGAAGAGCAACCTCCGCCCAAGCGACAGAAAGGCAGCAAGCCGAACTGGTTGCCGGCCTTCTCCTATGAGCAGACCTTGGATGGACCTTGCAAGTTCCACAGCGGCGCGAAGCCATCAAATCACACCACCCGGAAGTGCCACTGGCTCACCAGGATCGCCAAGGGAGACGGCCTCCTGCCACCCCCACCTGCTGGGCAGCCGCCTCCACCTCCGCCTCAGCAGCCGGCAGTCAGGCCAGTCGGCGCAGTACAAGACGAGTACCCTAAAGAGCATGGAGCCTATGTGGTGTTCACCAGTGTGGCTGACGATCGACGCAGCAGGCGGCTGCAGCGACAAGAGGTGAACGCGGTAGCCTCAGAGACGCCAGAGTTCATGCACTGGTCAGAGAGGTCCATCAGCTGGAGCAGGGCTGACCACCCAGAAGTGATGCTGAGTCCGGGCTCCTACGCCTTGGTCCTGGACGCCACCTTTGCCAAGGACAAACGGGCCGCGCGTTTTTCGCGAGTTCTGATAGATGGGGGTAGCAGCATCAACATCCTGTACAAGGACACCATGGAGAAGTTAGGAATCAAGTAGAGACAACTTCAGAACAGCCGGACTGTGTTCCACGGCATTGTTCCTGGGCTTTCCTGTTCACCAATCGGCAAGATCCTGATTGACGTCCTCTTTGGGGACAAAGATCACTTCCGAAGAGAGTCTGTTTGGTTTGAGGTGGTGGACCTCGAGAGCCCGTACCATGTGCTACTTGGCCGGCCCACCTTGGCCAAGTTCATGGCGGTCCCCCACTACGCCTACCTCAAGATGAAGATGCCTAGTTCCAGAGGAATTCTGACTATGGCCGGCGACTACCGGAAGTCGTCCGCTTGCGCGGCCGAGAGCAGTTGGCTGGCCGAGTCCCTGGTGATTGCGGCCGAGAAGCGACTCCTTGAGCGAGCTGTGGCGATGGCCGGCAAGCAGCCGGAGATATCGCCTGACCCGAAGGAGTCGGAAGCCGAAGGTTCGTTCAAGCCGGCCAGGGAGACAAAGAAGATACCCTTGGATCCGGAGCACCCAGAGAGGTACGCCGTCGTAGGTGCAAACCTCGACAGCAAATAGGAAGGCGAGCTCGTCGATTTCCTCCATGAGAATTGGGACATCTTCGCGTGGTCTCCCAAAGACATGCCAGGTGTGCCGACGGAATTCGCCGAGCACAAGTTACACGTCTGATCTGATGCAAAGCCGGTCGGGCAGCCCCTGCGCCGCTTATCAGAAGAGAAGAGAAGAGTTGTCGGAGAAGAGATAGCCCGACCCCTAGCAGCCGGCTTCATTATGGAAGTTTTCTTCCTGGAGTGGCTGGCAAATCCGGTCCTGGTGCTAAAGAAGAACAAGCAATGGCGAATGTGTATTGACTACACGAGCCTCAACAAGGCCTACCCCAAGGACCCGTTTGCTCTGCCGAGAATTGATCAGGTGATAGACTCCACAACCGGATGCGAGCTGTTGAGTTTCTTGGATGCGTACTCAGGATATCACCAGATCAAGCTGAACCCGGCTGATAGATTGAAGACCGCCTTCATCATGCCGTTTGGAGCATTCTGCTACCTCACCATGATGTTCGGCTTGAGGAATGCCGGTGCCACCTTTCAGCGTTGCATGCAGAAGTGCCTCCTCAAGCAGCTCGGTAGGAACGCCCACGTTTACGTGGACGACGTGGTGATGAAGACGGAAAAGCGAGGAACATTGCTGGAAGACCTCAAGGAGACCTTTGAGAACCTGCGCCGGTTCTAGATCAAGCTCAACCCCGAGAAGTGTGTCTTTGGAGTACCAGCCGGCCAGCTGCTAGGTTTCCTGGTCTCTGAACGCGGCATAGAATGAAACCCAGTAAAAATCAAGGCCATCGAGAGAATGGAGGTACCTAGCCGACTGCTGGATGTGCAAAAGTTCACCGGCTGCTTGGCGTCCATCAGCCGATTCATCAGTCGGCTGGGCGAGAAAGCTCTCCCCTTATACCAACTCATGAAGAAGACCACTTTTTTCGAGTGGAACCATAAGGCGGACGAAGCTTTCCACCAGTTGAAGAAGATGATGACTACTCCACCCGTCCTGGCGGCTCTAACTCCCAAGGAACCTATGCTCCTGTACATCGCCGCCACCAGCCGAGTAGTCAGCACAGTCATTGCAGTAGAGCGCAAGGAGGAAGGCAAGGCACTACCTGTCCAGAGACCAGTATATTACCTAAGCGAGGTACTGCCGACCTCCAAGCAGAACTACCCCCACTACCAGAAGATGTGCTATCGCATGCACTTTGCTGCCAAGAAATTGAAGCCTTACTTTCAAGAACATCCAATCACGGTGGTCTGCACGGCTCCACTTGCCAAGATCATCGGCAGCCATGATGCCTCTGGTCGAGTGGCCAAGTGGGCCATAGAGCTGGCTCCTTACACCATCTACTACCAGCCCCGCACCGCTATCAAATCACAAGCACTGGCCGACTTCCTCGTCGACTGGACCGAGACCCAGTACCTGCCTCCAGCACCTGACTCCACCCATTGGCGGATGCACTTCGACGGCTCCAAGATGCGCACCGGCTTGGGAGCCGGCGTCGTCCTCACCTCTCCCAAAGGCGACAAGCTCAAATATGCACTGCAAATCCATTTTGCCGCCTCCAACAACGTGGCCGAGTACGAGGCGCTCATTCACGGGCTCCGGCTTGCCAAAGAACTCGGCATCCGCCGGATCTTGTGTTATGGCGACTCAGACTTAGTGGTCCAGCAGTCGTCTGGCGACTGGGACGCCAAAGACGCAAACATGGCGAGCTACCGTTTCCTCGTGCAGCAACTCAGCGGGTATTTCGAAGGGTGCGAGTTCCTCCATGTGCCAAGAAACGACAACGACCAAGCAGACGCCTTGGCACGAATCGGCTCTACCCGCCAAGCAATACCATCTGGCGTCGCCCTTCAACGCCTCCTCAAGCCGTCTGTCAAGCCTTCACCAGAATCAGACTCCATCTTTGTGCCAGCTCCTCCCGAAGACGGCGGACCCGACTCCAGAGTTCCGGCAGTCGGAACGGGGAATTTGGCGGGCGACTCCAAAGCTGCCATAGTCGAGCCCGGCCCGGGGACTGCGGTGACGGACTTGAAGATTCCAGAACTCGGCCCAAGGACCGAGCCAGTCGGCCTGGGGACTTCATCAGCCCAACAAGCGGTTGTTGACTCCAGCCCGCCGCCTCCCAGCCCAGCCGCCCTCGTCCAATTCACAGTTCTGATAGTCGACGAAATAGCAGCACCCTCATGGGCCCAGCCCATCCTCAAATTTCTAGTGAACAAAGAGCTACCAACTGATGAGACCTCAGCTCGGCAAGTACAACGCCGGGCAGCAGCCTATACCATAATCAACAGAGAGCTGGTCAGGCGCAGCGCCACTGGTGTCTACCAGCGCTGCGTAGAGCCAGAGCAAGGCCAGGCAATCCTCAAAGACATCCATCAAGGCGAATGTGGCCACCATGCGGCTTCAAGAGCACTCATCGCCAAAGCCTTTCGGCACAGTTTCTTTTGGCCGACTGCCTTGGAAGAGGCCAAGGAGTTGGTCCAAAAATGCAAAGGGTGCCAGAAGTTTAGCTCCAAGCCGCACCAACCGGCTTCCGCACTCAAGACCATCCCCATTGCTTGGCCTTTCGCAGTTTGGGGTCTAGACATGGTGGGACCATTCAAAACAGCACGAGGTGGTCTGACTCACCTACTTGTTGCAGTGGACAAGTTCACCAAGTGGGTGGAAGTAAAGCCAATTAAGAAACTGAACGGTCCGACTGCCGTGACCTTCATCATCGATATCACAATTCGGTACGGCATACCACACAGCATCATCACCGACAACGGCACAAATTTTGCCAAAGGCACCTTGGCCCGTTTCTGCGCAACACAGGGCATCCGACTGGACCTAGCGTCCGTCGCCCACCCACAGTGAAACGGCCAAGTGGAGCGAGAAAACGGCCTCATCCTGTCCGGCATCAAGCCTCGGTTGATCGAGCCTCTGGAGCGCTCGGCTGGCTGCTGGCTCGACCAGCTGCCAGCCGTCCTCTGGAGTCTGCGCACGACTCCAAACAAGTCAACCGGCTTCACGCCCTTCTTCCTCGTCTACGGTGCCGAAGCCGTCATCCCAACGGACATAGAGTTTGACTCCCCACGAGTCACCATGTACACTGAGGAGGAAGCGGAAGAAGCACGACAAGACGGCGTCGATCTGCTGGAAGAGGGCCGGCTATTGGCACTCAGCCGGTCCAGCATCTACCAGCAGAGCCTGCACCGATACCACAACAGGAAGGTCAGGCCAAGATCTTTCCAAGAAGGCGATCTTGTATTCCGGCTGATCCAGCGAACAGCCGGCCAACACAAGCTGTCGCCACCTTGGGAAGGCCCTTTCATCATCAACAAAGTACTAGGCAATGACTCCTACTACCTGATCGATGCTCAGAAGCCCCGAGCACGCAAGAGGGACGACTCCGGCAAGGAGACAGAGCGGCCATGGAACGCAAATCTTCTCCGAAGATTTTACAGTTGATGCAGTATGTACCACGCTACCTTTTGTATTAAAATACCAAGACTTCGGGCCCCCCGAGACGAGCTCGGGGACTGCCTTCTTTTGTCTGTATGATAAAAATTATGCCTACAAGTATGTTACTCTTTATCATGCCGCTTGGCACCGGGCTCGACAAGTCGGCCCGGGGACTTGCCGCCTTGCACTATGAAATTCTTCCTGCAGTCGGACAAGTAGTGTGTAAACGCCTAAGCCGTCTCCTGCCAGAAGCCGCAGCTCGCAGAGCGACTGTACGGTGGGCAGCAGTAAGGTAGAATGGGCATTCGCATGAAAAATGGCTAAGGACCCAAAGCATAAAACATAGCTCAAGACAGCTTCCAAGCCCTTCTCGCAAACTGACTCTCGGACAGTTGGATTGTCGTTTTCTATCCAACTTGCTCAAACAATCTTGAAATCGGCTAAGTACTTGCTTTCCCAAAGTAGCCTAGCACTTGACCCAGCAACAGTCCGCAGAAGCGGCTGTCCGATTGGCAAAACAGGCAACTAAGAGAAAGAGGCAAAGGAAAACAACCAAAAGAGCAATGAGCAAGAAAAGATAGACATATATATATATATATATATATATAACATAGGCCCTTGGCCGAATTGTCGAATAAAGGTTCAAAATACACCCCGCGGGTGGAATTGTGCGAATTAACAAGTTCTTCAAAAGACTACTGAAGTAGATAAAACAAAAGACACAACGGCAGCTTAGGAGGCGGCAGACGGAGTCGGGGGGTCGGAGGAGGCGCCAGCGTTAGTCGTCGGGGCGGTCGGCCGGCTGGTCTCGGTTTGATCGCCTCCGGCAGCAGTCGGATCGGTCGCACGCGGCTCGTTGCTGGAGGCGCGGTCGGGCTGAGGCTGGCCGTCTGTTCCATATTCTGGTGCCTCCGCCTCACCCTCATCCTTCGCCTGGTCCTCCTCCTTGACGCTGGAGCCAATCACCTCTGCCGAGTCTTCGCCGTAGTCTGGGTTCATCCCAAACCACTCCGGCGGGACCTCCTCGCCGTCTTCAGACCGCTCGGGGACGAAGATGCTCGTGTCGGTGTACTCGGCGATCGCCGCAGCACGCTTGACGAGGGCGTCTTCCGCAGCCGCCAGCTCCGGCTGGGCCTCCGACCAAAGCGTGGCCAATCGGTCTAGATCCAGCCCCGGGTACCACGCCTTGACGAACTCCAAGGCCCGACGCGCTCCAGCCCGGGCCGAAGAGCCCTTCCAGGCCTCGAGGCGACCAGCCGCGACCTCCAACCAGTTGGCCGTCAGGCTGGGGGTGCGCGAAGCCTGCATATCTGGCCAAAGGGCGGAGATCGCCTGGGCGCCAACGCGCTGAAGCCGGCGCAACATCCGGTGAGCCGGCCGGAGGCGAGCCTTGATACTCAAGATGTGCTCATCAAGAGTGCGGGGGGCATCGACGGCGATCTCTGCGCCCTCCACCCTCCGACTTGCACGATTGGCCTCGATGGCTTGGATATCGGCCTGAGACTGCCTAGGGAAGAAGTCTGCAAAAGACACGAAGAAACAAAAAAGCGAGTCAAAAACCAGGAGTCGGCACGACCTAGGTCGGCGGCTCAAAGAAAGAAAACAAAGAGACTCACCATCAACGATGTCTTCGACCTCGTGGAAGCCGGAGGACAGCATCGCCTCCTTGTCAGACCAGGAAGAGCGCTCGCTCGCGAACTCGGCCAGGAGGGCGGCCTCCGTCTCCTCCGCCTCCCTCTGCGACTTCGCGAGCAACCCCTTCTGCTCTGCCAACTGTGAAGTCAGCAAATCGCGCTCCGCGGCGAGCTTGCTGCACTCCTCCCCTTTGGCGAGCAGGGCGGAGTTGGCTTCGCTCAGTTGCTATTGAAGAGCAGCGTTGGCCCCTGAAGGAAAGAAAGAAAGACAGCAGTCGTCAATAAAGTAGGTCGCCGGGGAGATCCGGACCGACTGCTCAGCAGTCGGCTTGAATCTCGGGGACTACAGCTCGCGGGTGCGCTAGCGCGCCCCCGTAGAGAAGAGAATAAGGAGGAGGACTTACTCCGGCTCTCCGCCAAGTCAGCGGTCCGCTTGCCCAACTCTTCAACATTACGGTTGAAGGTGGTGACGCGGAGGTTGTGGTAGTCCTGCAACAAGCATTTCAGACAAAGTTGTCGGCGTTCCGGGAACGGGGGTCCCCGGACTTGCCTGCCTGCGGCCTGCGGCGTGGCTCAAAGGGGCCCCAGCACGGCCCGTCTTCATCAACACAGACCCAAGACCCTCGCGAGGGGCCAAGCCTCGCGGGGCGGACGACACGGAGCTTCCTCAGGCACGGCCTCATCAGGCTGGTTCGCGAGGAGGCGGAGAGATCAAGGCAGGGTACCTCACGAGGTGCCCGTGATGCAGGCCATGACGACCAAGGGTGCCAGGCGGGCGCCAGCCCGCGCAGTGTCCTTCTTTCCTCTTTTGTGCAAAGGGAGCAAGCGCAGGCGAGAGCATCAAGCAAAGGCACCCGTTTTGGTGCAACAAGATCAAGACCAGTCCAACGGCAGGAAGGAAGTCATTGTGGAGCCCAAGCCAGCGTCACCACCAGAGCCTTTGGCAGGCGAGGACCAACTTTAGTCAGGATAAGTGTACCAGATGTTCCCCTCCAAAATGGCCAATTGTTGGCGCCCTTCCCGCTCAATATTTGGGAAGAGGCCCAGGGCCTTCGCCTATAAATAGGACTAGCCACCCACAGGGTAGGAGGGACCGAGATCGGATCGCAATCAAGAAGAGAGAGAGAGAGAGAGAGAGAGAGAGAGAGAGAGAGAGAAGGGTGACTGAACTCCTCCTAGCAGTTCATCCCCTGAGCCAAGAACAGACCCTCACGAGGCTGTTCTTCCTTGTATTACTCATCATCATCAGCCCAAGAGGCAATCCACCACACCACATACTGGAGTAGGGTATTACACCACAACGGTGGCCCGAACCAGTATAAACCCTGTGTCTCTTGTGCTGTTCTTTCCACAGCTTAGATCTTAGCGTGGCGGTGGGGTGCAGGTAGGTAGTAGGCGAAATCTCCGCGCACACCCCAGTGTTCGAACCTCAAGGGTCTACCGGAACCCGAAATCCGACATTTGGCGCGCCAGGTAGGGGTGCGCCGGAATTCGTCTTCCACCACCCCGTTCTCCTCCGACCATCGCGTCCATGTCTGACGCCCGTCGGGCCCGCGCCGAGCGCCGGGCCGCTCTCGCTTCCCGCGTCGCCCAGACGGCTCCTGTCGGCGGGCGTCCTCGCCGTTCCTCGTCACCTGCCGTCAACGCCGCCACCGGCCCGGCGGGGGACGAGCGGCAAGCATCGTCTTAGCATCCGTCCGTGCGGCAAGACGGCCGCACCGCTACTCCCTCGCTCACCCCAGCTGGTTCTTCGTCCCGCGTGCTCCGCGCGCCCATGGAGGCTCGAGCTGCGCTCATCGCGGCAAACGAGCTCCTGCGCTACCGTCCCGTCGACGACGTCTATGAAGAATGGCTCGACCGCGTCACCGAGCTCGTCCGCGCCGCAGGGGGCTCTCGTGCGCCGTCCGTTCCGCTGCACCGCACCCCGCCCCGCGCGGGCAACGGAGCTCCGGCGGCGCCCCGGCCTCCTCCTCCTCAAGAAGGTGCCATGTCTCCAAGGCGCGTGGCCCCTGGGTGGAACCCGCTCTGTCAGGTGCCAGCGCGGCAAGAGCAGAGCTGCCAAGAAGTCCCTCGCCCGCAAGAAGCTGCCCGGGCGCTCCCTGCTCCAGCACGTCGCGACCATGCTCCTGCTCCCGCACGTCAAGACCCCGTGCTGCTCCCAGCTGCAGTGCGTGGGGACATGCAAGACCAAGCTCTCCGTCACCCAAGGCCTCCCGTGGCCACAGCTGGCTGCCGTGCCTTCACCACCGAGCTATGCAGCGTCGCGTGGCCTGGCAAGTTCAAGCCAGACCTGCCTCCTCGTTACAACGGCACGGCCGACCCTGCGGAGTTCCTCCAGCTCTATGAGCTGGGCATCGAAGCTGCCAACGGAGACGAGAAGGTCATGGCGAACTGGTTTCCCATGGCGCTCAAGGACGGGGCCCGCACCTGGCTCCTGAACCTGGCTCCAAGCATGATCTCCTCCTGGGATGAGATGCGCACCCGCTTCATCGCCAACTTCCAAGGTACTCACGACCGGCCACCCGCCGTGAGCGACATGCGCCGCATCAAGCAACAACCAGGAGAGACCCTGCAGCAGTACATCCAGCGCTTCAACAACGCACGCCTCAAGATTCCCGAGGTGACCGAGGAGGCCATCATCTCAGCCTTCTCCGACGGCGTGCGCGATGTCAAGATGAAGGAGGAGCTGGCTATGCATGAAGACCTGTGCACTTCCTTGGAGTTGTTCAACTTGGCAAGCAAGTGCGCCAGGGCTGAGGAAGGGCGTCTCTCCCTCCTCGAGCTGCCTGCCGCAGACCCAGAAGAGAAGAAGCCCAAGGCCAAGGATGTGAAGCGCAAGGGGGCTGCCGTGCTCGCGGCAGAACCAGACACCAAGCAGGGCAGAGATCAGCCCGAACCTTCCAAGGGCAGTTGGTACTGTGTGTACAACGACCTCCACACCCACAACACCAACGAATGTCAAGAGCTCCGAGCCGTGCGAGAAGGAAGGATCGGCCGTCGCCCCGACCACGGTGACCGGGGCTACGGTCGAGGGGGAGGAAGGAACGCAGGACGCTGGGAAGACCGCTGCCCGCGCCAAGGGTGGCGCGATCAACCTCGCGAGGATCGCTGGCAAGACCCGCCTCGCGAGGGAGACTGGAGGGATCAGCCTCGCGAGGATCGCCCGCAAGGCAACGCAGGCCACCCTCCGCCGCCGCCGCAGCCAAGGAGAAACGAGGACCGCCATCAGGACGAGGGGGCTGGGGGCTTCCAGGAGCCGCGCGCGGTCGCCCACATCCTGGGCGGGGCTCAAGCCCCAGCCTCTCAATGCACCTTCAAGCAGTTCGCCCGCGAAGTGAATGCAGTCTCCCCAAGCTCCCTCTCAGGTGGTCGGCGTGCGCCATCACGTTCAGCTCAGCAGATCAGCTCAAGTGTGCGGCAACAGCCGGAGTCCTCCCGATGCTTTGTTCCCCAATCATAAGCAACATGGTGGTCACCAGGACCCTCATCGATGGCGGGGCAGGGCTCAACGTCCTGTCCGTGGAAACATTCAACAATCTCCAAGGGCCCTACAACCAGCTTCAGCCAACCAAGCCTTTCTCCGAGTCACCGACGGCTCCACGGTCCCGATTGGGCAGGTCCGCCTCCCTGTCACCTTCGGGGCACGCGACAACTACCACACCGAGCTCATCGACTTCGACGTCGCTCACATTCTCCTGCCATACAACGCCATCCTTGGGTACCCCGCGCTGGCCAAGTTCATGGCCGTGACTCACCACGGCTACAATGTCCTCAAGATGCTAGGAAGTGGCGGAGTCATCACGGTGCCCTGTGAAGAGAAGGACGCAGTGTGTTCCCTGGAACGAGCCTTTTAGGCCGCATCACTGGAAGACCCGGATCGCAGAAGCAGGAGGCTTCCCGAGACCGCCCCCCAGAAGAAGAAGACATTGTCCGGCCCAGCCCCTCAGGAGGCAGGCCCCTCAGGGCCCGCGCCTGCCCAGGGGGAACCTCCTTCCATCGCATAGGAAAGCGCGCCCGGCGCCCTCCTCAGGCAGGGCTCGGGGGCTCTCCCCTGGAGGGCCACCGACCTGGCTAAGGTCACGAGGGAGGCGCTTGGGCACCACATGGAGGCGTGTTTCGAAGCACGTTTCCCTTAAGAAGGAGTAAGGCAAGGAGAGCCAGACCCTCAGGAGTTCGTCAGCAAGGCCATTCAGGAGCTACAGGAGTCAAGAGTCATGAAAGGCGGCCGCCGCCTACCAGCTGTGGCTCCCCATCCAGGCGAGGATGGTGGGCTGCGCGTCTGCATCGACATACCAGGGCTCAATCGAGTCGCCTCTCTGGAGCGCCTCTGGCCCTTGCGAGTGGGGCGCTGCGAAGGTCCACCCCACAGCTACGTTCGCATGCCTTACGGCTTGCCGAACGCGGCTGCCACGTACCAGCGCCTCATGAGGGGCATCATGGAGGCTCAAGAGGCCAGGCGTTTCACAGCCCTGGCGGAGATGGAGATGGTCCACGAGGAGCCACCAGCGCCTCCGGAGCTTCCCGAGGCCCCTGGGCCTGGGGGCTCATGAGGATCGGCTTCCGCAGCCCACCGAGTCTGCTACGCCAACGCTCCTTCGTCCTCAACATCATCGGGTGACATCTTTCAAGTTTCATTTCCAGCTGGGAGCGCCCCCTAGGGCTGCATTATTCCCAGGCCGCGTGGGTCCGTCCCTACGGCATGTATCCCTTTTATTTTATGTTGTTAGCTTACCTTGTTGGGGGCGCCCCTTGGGCTGCATCATCCCCAAGTCGCCCGGGCCTGACCCAGTGATGTCCGCCTTCCCAGCATCTATTTGAATGAATCCACTCCTTCGCGGCTAATGTGTTTGACCTAGTTGCCCGCTCAACATCCGCCCTAGAACTCTCGAGGTAGGAGACCCCGTGCTCAGGCGGGTTCTCTCCAGGGAGGGACGGCACAAGCTCTCTCCCATGTGGGAGGGCCCGTTCAAGGTTGTTCATGTTTCCAGGCCCGGCTCCGCGCACTTGGAGACTCAGGAGGGGGGGCCGGTCCAGAACGCACGGAACATCCAGCACCTCCGGAGGTTCTACCCCTAAAAAGGCCCAGAGCCTGTGAAGAAGGCGAATGCCTGTGAAGCTGTCGCATTTTGGAAAAGACCCAGAGCCTGTGAAGAAGGCGAATGCCTGTGAAGCTGTCGCGTTTTGGAAAAGGCCCAGAGCCTGTGAAGAAGGCGAATGCCTGTGAAGCTGTCGCGTTTTGGAAAAGGCCCAGAGCCTGTGAAGAAGGCGAATGCCTGTGAAGCTGTCGCGTTTTGGAAAAGGCCCAGAGCCTGTGAAGAAGGCGAATGCCTGTGAAGCTATCGCGTTTTGGAAAAGGCCCAGAGCCTGTGAAGAAGGCGAATGCCTGTGAAGCTGTCGCGTTTTGGAAAAGGCTCGGAGCCTGTGAAGAGGGCAAATGCCCGTGAAGCCTGCTTCCCCCAAGAAAGGCCCGGAGCCTGTGAAGAAGGCCAACGCCTGTGAAGCTCGCCACCCCGTGACACTCTCACGTAATAATGAGTGGGGCTGTACATGCCCCGGAGTCTTAGGGGTGCCGGCCTTAGGCCCTGGGGCTCCCTCCCACGCCCAGTGGCAGCACTTAGCTCCGCGCTGGTGAGAAGACGTCCAAGACTAGATTAGGTGCCGGACGCGGCCTTTTGTCTGCTTTCGTTGCTTTTCCCTTTGGTTGTCGCTTTCCCCCGCTGGATTTAAGTTGGATTCGAATTTGAGATTTGCGTGTGTACGGGGAAGGTGTGCTTAGTCTCGTTCGAGCAATTTCTCGCGTTTTGGTTACCACTTCGCCTCAGCTGCCTCCCCTCGTGAGCCCCTCGCGAGCCGGGTTAGGCCTAGCTTGCGCGCAGCCCAGACTACCGCCACTGCGTCCTCTCAGGAGGTTTTTTTTACTGCAGATCCTACGGATTCGGTCAAGGAACACTCGGGACACCACAGCCTCCCACAAGCTACCTCAGGGCCCGCACGGGACAAAGGTAAACTAGCCGATCAGCGCGTCGCTTAAGCCAACCACTTGGCGCGGGCGCATGGGCAATGTAACGTCTACTAGTACGAAGAACACAAGTTTTACATGAGGGGCTCCCCCTCCAAAATGCTCTCACAGCCATCAGGCCAAAACCTGAGTTCTATTCATGCAGGGTAAGGAAACATGAACGATGCATGATCACTTGGATAAATCCCCCAATGCGTCCTCAGGAGCACCGCCCGAACCGTTGCTGGCGTCGCTGAACTCGCCATCGCTGTCTGCGTCGCCGCCAGCGGCGTCAGGTCCGTTCACCACACCGCCCTCGTCAGCAGCCACGATCACGCCGTCGTTGTCTGAAGCGAAGGCCCTGACAAGAGCATCCACACTGTCTTCGACCTAGTGCGCCAGGTCGTCTCGGACGGCCTGGGGGACTGGGGCGATGGCAGCGTCGAAATCGAAGTGGGGATCCATGTTCCGGAGATGGCTGAAGAAGCGAGAAAAGGTGCGCCCGAGCGGGGCGCGGCTCCTCTCCTCCACCAACCTGTCGGCCCTGACCGACCGCGCCTCCAGCTGCGTCACCACGTCGGTGAAGAACTGAAGGTTGCCGGTGTAGTTGACTGCGTGCGGCTCACCAACAGCCGCCTCACAGATGTTGCCCAAGGTTGTGTTGGCTCTCTCCCAGAGCGTGGTGAGCATGGGGCCGTGTTCATGCTCCAGGATCCGCCGCTGACGTATCTCGTCCGCATTCTCGCGGGCGACGACCTTAGCCTCCTCCACCCGCTGGCGAAGAAGGAGCACCTCGGCCTGGGAGGTGGTTGACTCCCCTTGTGCTACCTCAAGGGCGGCCCGAAAAGCATCGGCCCGCCGCATCGCTTCCTCCAGCTTGGCCCTCAAGGCAGCAGTCCTACCTTCAGCCTCGGCCCGGATCAACTCCAGCCTCTCCTCGAACTTGTGCTCGGGGTTCAAGCACGCCATCGCCACCCGACGTCCGACCTCCTCCAGGACACAGGCTTCCCGTGCAGCGACATCATCCTCCACCTGCGTCACCAAGCGCTCCCTCGTCTCCAGATGCTCGTACTCGCGGGTACGTTCGGCGGCTTCCAGCGTCAGCGCCTCCTCACGCTTCTTGAGCTCTGCTGGGTCGCCAGAGGCCACCTTCATCGACGCGAGGGCTGCCTTGCGCAGCTCCACTTGCTCCTCCAGCGAGTGGCACCAGGCCAGGAGCTCCCGAGCCCGCTCCTCCACCGCCTCTCGCTGCCGGTCAGCTTCCCGGGCCTCCTCAGCGGCCCAAGATCGGGCCTCCCGAGAGGCCACCAGCGATGCCTTGGCCTTTGCATTGTCAAGGCCGCGCTGACGGTGCGCAAGGGCGATGGCACCCTCCAGCTCGCACCTCTCTGCAGCCAGGCGCAGGCCCTCGGCCTCAAGGCGCGCGTCTTCATCAGCAAGCTCCTCAATAAGCAGGCTCACCGTGCCAGCCGCCCTTCGAAGGAATCCTTGGCGAAGAGCGCGACGCTCCCGGGCGCGCTCGAGGAACAGAAAGGGGAGCGGCTGTGTACGACTACGAGTCCGCCTAGCATGGCGCAGAATAAGGGGGGCGTGGGGGAACAGTGCCGCCCATGCCCAACCAACCGCCACACGGCGCCCAAGGCCGTAGGCTGTTAGGGTCCGTGGTGCTTCGCCCTTACCCTTTCGCCTCCCTGCACGGCCAAGTCCGGGCGCGCCTTGGGCCCGGGGGCTGCTGTCGGCGTTCTGGGAACGGGGGTCCCCAGACTTGCCTGCCTGCGGCCTGCGGCATGGCTCAAAGGGGGCCCAGCACGGCCCGTCTTCGTCAACACAGACCCAAGACCCTCGCGAGGGGCCAAGCCTCGTGGGGCGGACGACACGGAGCTTCCTCAGGCACGGCCTCATCAGACTGGCTCGCGAGGAGGCGGAGATATCAAGGCGGGGTACCTCACGAGGTGCCCGTGACGCAGGCCATGACGACCAAGGGTGCCAGGCGGGCGCCAGCCCGCGCAGTGTCCTTCTTTCCTCTTTGGTGCAAAGGGAGCAAGCGCAGGCGAGAGCATCAAGCAAAGGCACCCGTTTCGGTGCAACGAGACCAAGACCAGTCCAACGGCAGGAAGGAAGTCATTGTGGAGCCCAAGCTAGCGTCACCACCAGAGCCTTTGGCAGGCGAGGACCAACTTTAGTCAGGATAAGTGTACCAGATGTTCCCCTCCAAAATGGCCAATTGTTGGCGCCCTTCCCGCTCAATATTTGGGAAGAGGCACAGGGCCTTCGCTTATAAATAGGACTAGCCACCCATAGGGTAGGAGGGACCGAGATCGGATCGCAATCGAGAAGAGAGAGAGAGAGAAGGGTGACTGAACTCCTCCTAGCAGTTCATCCCCCCAGCCAAGAACAGACCCTCGCGAGGCTGTTCTTCCTTGTATTACTCATCATCACCAGCCCAAGAGGCAATCCACCACACCACATACTAGAGTAGGGTATTACACCACAATGGTGGCCCAAACCAGTATAAACCCTGTGTCTCTTGTGCTGTTCTTTCCACAGCTTAGATCTTAGCATGGCGGTGGGGCGCAGGTAGGTAGTAGGCGAAATCTCCGCGCGCACCCCAGTGTTCGAACCTCAAGGGTCTGCCGGAACCCGAAATCCGACAAAAGTTAGTACCCAGAAGTTCATCAAATTGGAGTTCCGGACCGCCTGCTCAGCAGCCGACCCGAAACTCGGGGACTACACGCAGTGGGTGCGTTGGCGCGCCCCCACAGAGAGGAACAAGAAAAACAAAGGCCCAAAGAAAAGACATACCCGGACGGCTGCCCGCGACGCTTGGAACGCCTTGGTGCAGCTCTGGAGGGCGTCGCCCTTAGCGCGGAGCTTCGCCTGGACGTCCAGGAGCGCCCGGTTCAGCGGCCCTGTGCTGCCTCCCCGTACCCACCCAACAGGTGCGGTGCTCGTTGCTTCGGCGTCCGGAGCCGCCGAGCTGGCGGTGCCGGCTTCCAGGGGGCGGGGTGCCGAAGTCGCCTTCTCCAGACGACGGCGTGCTGGCAAGCCGACCTGGAGGAGTAGCCTCGCCACGGCCTCGTCTTCGGTCGGCGGCACCGGAGGGTCCGCTGGCTGCTCGCCTTGCACGCCTTCAGACGGCGGCGGAACGTTCGCGCCTGGAGTAGAGGGCTCGCCGCCTTCCCTCTCCTTGACGAGGTTCTACCCGCCGGCTTTTCCAGTCTGCCCCATAAACTCCGGGGGCGGTGGCCCAGAGTTCAGCAGGGTCACAAGCAAGGCCGACTGGCGACGTGCGGCTTCCTCAGCCCGCTGCTTCGCCGCGACGGCGGCTTCGGCCTCCGCTAGTTTTTTCTTAGCGGAGGCCTCCGCCCTGTCGGCCTCCGCTTTCTCCAGGCGGAGGGCTTCGTCTTCGTTGCGCTTCTCCTGCGCATTCCGCTCCGTCGCCTCCCGGAGGTCGGCTGCGGGGTCTATCCGCCGAGTGGTGGCGGGCGTCTCCGCTGACCCCATGACGGAGGCGGCGGCGACCCGCTCAAGAGAGAGGGGAGCCCTGAAGAAAGAGGGGCGAGCAGAGACTCAGACAAAACATGAAGAAAGAATAAATTTTGAAGTCAGAATACTTACGCAGAGACCAACGGCAGCTTCTTCACTTCCTTACGGAAGCGGATGGCCATCGCGGCTACCTCGTCCCACCGGGTCGCCGCAGCCGAGCCCTTAGGCTTCTTCGGCCGGCTGCCGAACAAAGTCGGCGCAGCCCGACGCTTCTTCCCGCCACCTGGAGCGCCCGACGCGGCAGAAGAGCCTGCGCCAGGCTGGCTGGCTCCTGGCCGATGGCGAGGGGCGACTCCTCCCTCGGCGTCGTCTTCAGGCCAGTCGGCGAAGGTAGCCGAGGGCCTGAGGTCACCCGTCGTCCCTCCTCCTCCCTCGGCGTCGTCTTCCAGAGCCGCCGCCCCCAGATTGGGGTCGTCGACGTCGCTCTCCGCCCGATCAGCGACGAACTCACGGGCCGGCCCCGAGGTGCCGGCTGGTGGGTGAAGAAGGGGATTCTAACCAAAAGCAGACTGATCAGAGCAAAACTCAGCAGGAAGAAGACAATCCAAAGAAAGAAAAGAAAGGCGACTCACCACGGGCAGGGGGGTGGCGCGGGAGTATGGCTCCTTGCCAAATCGCCAGTCCTCCGGGAGCCTGCTGTCCGAGAGGTAGTTCACCATCAGGGCCACCTCTTCATGAGGCATGTCCTTGGTGCACATCCGACTCGTGTCGCGGCCCCCGCTCATCTGGCATATCAGGTGAGGGCGGCCTTGGAGTGGGAGAACTCGGCGTGCGACGAAGGCGGCCAGCAGGTCCGGGCCAGTCAGACCCTCCGACTGCGTCAGCACTCAGAGTCACGTGATGGCGCCGGCTCCCGCATGCGTCAGCGACCTGGCCCGGTACGACCAGTTAGGCAGTCTGCCAGCCGGCGGGCCGGCTTCGAAAGCCGGCAGATTAACCCAGTCGCCCCTCGTGGCGACGTTCCTGACGTAGAAGTAAGACTGCTGCCACATCTTCACCGACTTCAGCAGCGAGATGGAGGGGAAGTGGTTGTCGGCTCCTGTCCTTCGCACAACGATGAAGGCGCCACACTAAGCCGGCACGCCCGTAGCCTGGGTGCCGAGCTTGGAGAAGAAGAACTCCCCCCAGAGCTCGAGGGTGGGGAGGACTCCAAGGAAGCCCTCGCACAGAGCCACGTAGGCGGACAGCAGCACTACTGTGTTGGGGGTGAGGTGGTGCGGCTGGAGTCCGTAAAACTCCATGAACGACCGGAAGAAGCTGCTCGCCAGCAGCCCCAGCCCGTGCAGGCAGTGCGAGCAAAAGATGACCCGCTCGCCCTCCCACGGGGCGGGGGAAATCTCCCCCTCCGGCGCGAGACGCACCTGCACGCGATCCTCGCCAGGAAGCCGACGGGTCCGGCGGAGGAACTCGATATGGTCTTCGTGGACCTCGGAGCCGTCCCAGGTGCTGGAGCGCACTGGGGGAGGCGCGGCCGCGGAGGAAGAGCTCATCGCGAAGCTGTCGCCGTGGCGTTTGCCGGAGCTTGGGCGGGCGGCAAGGCGAAGAAGAGAAGAGGAAGCAAGAGAGCGAGGAGCTGCGAGGAGGAAGAAGCGAGGGGTAGTGGAAAGGAGGGGCGCGCGTGCCCCCCTCTTCCCCCTACTTATAGTCCTATGGGCTGCGAAGCCGAGGGGGCGGACGTGGGGATTTACTGCGCCCGCAGCCCCACGACCCCCACGATCCACGTAAAGTTACTGCGGGCAGTAACTTCACGGGAATCCCAACCGCCCGCCAGGGCTGCAGCTGATTCGCTCGGGCGCCGAGGCGCGGTAGTGGCGGGCCCCGCCTATGGGCCTGTCCCGTCGCGTGCGTCGGATGGCAGAACGGCCTGGCCACATGCCCTCGTGTGACAGGCCAGGAACGGGCGGCGGCCTGGAAGCTTAGCTAGCACGCCACTTGAAATCCCGCCGCGATGTTCGAACTACTGAGCAAGTCAGAATTGAGTAAGTCCGAGTTGGGCGAGTCTGACTCCTTCTAGTCAGCCCGGTGGAAGTCAATCAAGACCATGAGTTGCGCCCGGAAAGAGAAACTGCTGAGGCTTCTCGGCCGATCGTCCGCGGCGCCTCACCAGCTTCGGGGACTACTATCGGAGTAATGGGCCACGGGTAGGCCAACCTGAGCCCCACGACCTTTCAAGACATCGGGGCAGGCTGCGCCCCTCAAGACCACAGGGCGAAGAGCCGCCTCCTGGGGAGTCTACGGCAAGGCGGCCGACTGCCCGCTCACGGCCGAGTCCCAGGGACGACTTCCAGAGAAGCCGGCTTTGGGGAGTCGGCCGACGACTCCAACAAACTGTGACCTCATCGAGGGGGACGGGCAGGGGCGTGGCTACAATGAAGCCCACTCCCCGCCCCTTACCAAGGGCAAGCATGGCTACAACGCGCCGTACTTGGGAAGATCTCCCCGCGGCGTGGCACTATTGCCCAGCCGGCCCTGACATCAGCACCACTGTACCTAGTCCTGCGCCCACAACGGCTTGTCTGTACGGCCTGGAGGCAGCAGGGCCCACCAGCCAGCGAGACCTCGGGAGACGGCGGGGGCACCGCCAGTCGGACCCAACGGGAGTCGGCCCGGGGGAGTCGGCCGAGCCCTCCCCCGGGCCCACGTGCCATTAATCAAGAAGAGATGGGGAGTGGCCACAGTGATCGCCCGCCAGGCGGCGGGGCTATTGCCACGACCCCATGACCAAGCTTGCACCATCAGGAGCACGGCTACAGTAATCAGCAGCCGACAAGACCGGCCCGCGGCAGACGCGGCCTGTCGGCTCCATACCAGACCAGTCGGCGGAGAAGCCGGAGGTCGGAGACACTGACGGCTAGGCCCGCGCCCAGTCGCATTACCATTGTACCCCTGGGGGGGTAGGCCTATATAAACCCCCAGGGCACCCATGCGAAGGGTTGGATCCCAGAAGTTCTAGATCATACGGATAGAAGGAGAGAGCTATCCTTGCCCTCTCCTACCACATACACAGCTCAAGGAGCAACCGTGTAAACACTCGACCATAGTGATCATGCGGAGACCCCGCAGAGCAGCAGTAGGGGTATTATCTCCCCGGAGAGCCCCGAAGCTGGGTAAGATTCGCCGGCGTGCATGTCTTCGCCTCATCCCGTTTCCAGGCACCGACGACGTTCTACTCTCCCCCACCATGATAAGCCATCCGTTGGCATATGTCGCACCAAACCCCCGACAGACGACGGGGAAGGCGCAAGGCTGGACCGGCCGGAGCTCGATGTGTTGCTGAGGGGAACCGGAACCGACTGCCGGAGCCTTGATCTGAAGAAGAGGACGGCCGTGGCGTCCCTGCTCGACGGACTAGGGACGTTTCAGGTGATGAAGACAGGCGCCCACTTCCTGGACGGAACAGAGGACTTGGCGCGGCTACGATGATGAGGAATCAAACGAGGAGGTCGGGGATGAGGCATCGGGGCCGGATCCTGTATAGAGGAGGACACGGGCGAGGCGGAGGAAGGCGGGCGCCGGTGCTCCTGCTCTGCTGTTGCGGGCATGGGGACGACGAGGTGGAGCTCGGGCACCGTGGTTGCGGCTCAGGCAGTGAGGTCGCTAGGTGGAAGGAGGGGAAGGGTGATGAGCGAGAGGAGGAGGATTGAGCGCTTCCCCTATGAGCGATGTGTGGCGGCGGCCTCGGGGACTAGAGGGAGAGATGGGAATCGGGCTGCGTGCGTTCTCGCTCTCCTGGCGGCGCAAGCGAGGGGAAACGGGAGAGAGCGAGTTCGAGAGGAGGGAGATGGGAGGTTCGGTCGCACGGTAATGGGATCGGGCAGCGCTCTCCCTATGGCGGCGCGAGGGGAGAACACGAGAGGGAGAGGCCAGGGGATCGAGCTAGCTAGGGTAACCACGGGGCGCGGTTGGGCCTCAGGCCGGCTAGGTCAGGCCGCAGGTGGGCCTTGGGTGCAGAAGGTAGGGATGCCCAGCTGGGCTGGCTAATCACTGGTGGTGCTGGACTGGGCTGCGCTGGACTGCTGCTGCCTCTTTTCTATTTCTTCAAATAGAAATAAAAGGACAAAAGTATGGAGTGATTGGAGGAGGTGGTGAGAGATATGAAAATATCCTCAGGACCCTGGAATTATGCTCTATTTCAAAAAAATGATTTGGGGGATTTTAGAGGTTGAAAAATAGTTCAAGTTTGAATTAAATTCAAACTTGAGCCATTTTAAAACCTAACCAAAACATTTCCAAAAGAGGTGAAACTTGGCGGAGGGGTTTAGGACAATAATTTTGACTCTTTGGGAGAAAATGAACATTAAAGGAGAAGGGAAAAATGGCACTTGTCAAAAGAAGGAAGTAGAGGGAAGGAGAAGGTGATGATGCGAGATTCATGCATGGAACATCCAACAACATAATATGTATGATAAATCACACCATGCACATGATGACATGATGAAATGCAATCTAAATAGAGCAAGAAAATAAAACACACGACTAAACTCAGAAAATTTGGAAGTCTTATGGTGCTCCGGTCTTGGGGCATCACAACACTCCACCACTACGAGAGGATCTCGTCCCAAGATCTAGGATGGCACCGGAGGGAAACGAAAGAGGAAGAGAAGAGTTACAACTAAGTTGCTTCTTTGACAAACGAGTAAAACCAATGAACCTTGAGAGGTTGAACAAATTGAAAGAATGGATACAACAAAGACTAACAAAGTTGGAAACACTCCGTTAGAAAAAGCGGAACAAGGAACATTGCTAGAACCTTGTAGGTTGAAAGACATAAGTAAAAGGGTTGCAATGGGCAAGAAATACATGCAAGAACTCCGGTTGAAACGAGATGTACAAGGAACGATAAAGATCAATTACGATAACACTCCAGTTAAATCAAGATAGAGAAGGAATAAGACTGATATAATTTGGACAGTACTCCGACTATAAATGGAAGGAATCAAACATGAACTTGACAATATGAGAAGATACTTGATGAAATCAACAACACACTACCTCCGGAACTATTGAAAGGAAGGCTCAAGGTGTAAGAAAGATTTTAGACTACACTCCGGTTGAGAAGGGAGGTATAACTTGATAAGACGAGACAACTTGAATGAAGGACACGACACTCCGGTTGAATGGATTAGCCAAGGAAAGAACATGATCTTTGACAAAAATGGAATGATGGGTCGAAGAGTGAAACATCTCAATGCCTCCGGAAGAAATAATAGAAGATAGATCATTGGAATAAAAGAATGGAGAAGAAAATGCCAACTTCTGCCACAAAAGATCTTGAGGAGCACCCTTCCAAGAAGGTTATAACGGAGTTGTTGGAAAAACCAACAACGAAAAGAGTAAGCTTGTTGTGGGCTTATGGAAAACATCTCGAAATCTTGAGGTGAAATATTGTTGGACTGCTGCTGCCTCTTTTCTATTTCTTCAAACAGAAATAAAAGGACAAAAGTACGGAGTGATTGGAGGGGGTGGTGAGAGATATGAAAATATCCTCAGGACCCTGGAATTATGCCCTATTTCAAAAAAATGATTTGGGGGATTTTAGAGGTTCAAAAATAATTCAAGTTTGAATTAAATTCAAACTTGAGCCATTTTAAAACCTAACCAAAACATTACCAAAAGAGGTGAAATTTGGCGGAGGGGTTTAGGACAATAAGTTTGACCTTGGGAGAAAATGAACATCAAAGGAGAAGGGAAAAAATGGCACTTGTCAAAAGAAGGAAGTGGAGGGAAGGAGAAGGTGATGATGCGAGATTCATGCATGGAACGTGCAACAACATAATATGTATGCGAAATCACACCATGCACATGATGACATGATGAAATGCAATATAAATAGAGCAAGAAAATAAAACACACGACGAAACTCGGAAAAGCTGGAAGTCTTCTGGAGCTCCGGTCTTGGGGCAGCACATGATATTAGAGTCATGCTAGTGGAGTAATTGTGAATTTGAGAAATACTTGGGTTGAGGTTTGCAAGTCCCGTAGCATGCACGTATGGTAACCGTTGTGTAACAAATTTGAAGCATGAGGTGTTTCTTTGATTGTCTTCCTTATGAGTGGCGGTCGGGGACGAGTGATGGTATTTTCCTACCAATCTATCCCCCTAGGAGCATGCGCGTAGTGCTTGGTTTTGTTGACTTGTAGATTTTTGCAATAAGTATGTGAGTTCTTTGTGACTAATGTTGTGTCCAAGGATTATACGCACTCTTACTGAGGGAGTCCTGGATTAGGGGGTATCCGGACAGGCGAATTATATCCTTTGGCTAGACTGGTGGACTATGAAGATACAAGACTGAAGACTTCGTCCCGTGTCCGGATAGGACTCTACTTGGCGTGGAAGGCAAGCTAGGCAATACGGATATGTATATCTCCTCCTTCGTAACCGACCTTGTGTAACCCTAGCCCCCTCCGGTGTCTATATAAACCGGAGGGTTTTAGTCCGTAGGACAATATACAATCATACCATAGGCTAGCTTCTAGTGTTTTAGCCTCTCCGATCTCGTGGTAGATCAACTCTTGTAATACTCATATCATCAAGAATAAATCAAGCAGGACGTAGGGTTTTACCTCCATCAAGAGGGCTCGAACCTGGGTAAAACATCGTGTCCCCTGCCTCCTGTTACCATCCGCCTTAGACGCACAATTTGGGATCCCCTACCCGAGATCCGCCGGTTTTGACACCAACATTGGTGCTTTCATTGAGAGTTCCTGTGTGTCATCGCCGTTAGGCTTGATGGCTCCGAACAATCATCGATAGCGATGCAGTCCAGGGTGAGACTTTTCTCCCCGGACAGATCTTTGTGTTCGGCGGCTTCGCACTGTGGGCCAACTTGCTTGGCCATCTGGAGCATTTCGAAAGTTATGCCCCTAGCCACCAGGTCAGGTTTGGAAGCTTAAACTACACGGCCGATATCCGCGGAGACTTGATCTTCGAAGGATTCGAGCCCCTGCCTTGTGCGCCACGCGGTCTCGATGAGTACGATCTAGCTCTACCATTGGGCAGTGTTCAAGAAATCGCACCGGCAGCCGCTCCGACCCTCAATTTGGAGCAAGTTGCGCCATCCATGGACGGGTGGATAGACCCCGCCATGGAGACCGTATCCTCAGCGGCGATCAAGCCGAACATCGACCTTACCCTTCACGAGAGCCGTGTTGCCAAACTGCCGGATCCTTCTCCGGCCACGGACTCCGAACCGCCTGCGCCCGTTCCTATCAAACCCGATGGGGCGCCGATCATGGAGTTTACCTCCGCGGATATGTTTCAGCACTCGCCCTTTGGCGACATACTGAACTCATTAAGGTCTCTCTCCTTGTCAGGAGAGTCCAGGCTGAACTACGTCCGGCAGGACTGGGATGCGGATGACGAAGAAATTCGCCGCCCACCCACCACCCACTTAGTAGCCACTGTCGATGACTTAACCGACATGCTCGACTTCAACTCCGAAGACATCTACGGCATGGACGACGATGCGGGAAGCGAAGAGGAACCACTTCCCACAGGGCACTGGACGCCCACTTCATCACATGATGTATACATGGTGGACACACCCAAACAAAACAACGACGAGGAACAGAAGGACGCAGCGAAGGGTTGTTCCCTCGAGAAGCAGTCAAAACGGCGGCGTAAACGCCGCTCCAAATCCCGCCTCGGCAGAAATAACAATCATATAGACCCAGCGATAGAGCAGGGTGCACCATCGCCCGACCAGGGCAACACGGGGAATCAAACCGAACAACCCGACTCCGTCGAAGATAACAGTCCGGACGACATTACACCGGACAGGCGCCAGGAGCAACATAATTCCCACCAAAGGCTTGTTGCCAAGACGAGGAGTCTGAAAAAATAGAAGCAAAGGCTCAAGACTGCACAAGACACACTCAAAATCAAATGGAGTGAGGTACTCAACACTGCAGCGAAGTACGGCAGTAATCGCCACACCAAGAGCTATCCGAAGCGAAAGTTGCTACCTGAATTTGATGAGGAGGCCTTAGATCCTCCACAATTAAAAAATAAAACGGCCATCCGGTCAGACAGACGACCTCGTAGCCAACATAAAGCGGCAAATGACGCCGCACATAACCTAGTACGCGATCCGCGTAAGGGCTCGCATCAAAAGGACAGCGCAACCAGATCCATCTATGGACCACACAGGCCCGCTCCAACATACAATGCAACACAGCAAACATCCGAACACAACGGTACGCCCAAATACAGGGGTGCCGCACACCCTCTATGTTTCACCGATGAGGTGCTGGACCATGAATTTCCAGAGGGATTCAAACCCGTAAACATAGAGGCGTACGATGGAACAACAGACCCTGGGGTCTGGATTGAGGACTACGTCCTCCACATACATATGGCTCGAGGAGACGATCTCCAGGCCATCAAGTACTTACCCCTCAAGCTCAAAGGGCCAGCTCGGCACTGGCTTAAAAGCCTCCTCGAAAGCTCCATTGGAAGCTGGGAAGAGCTCGAAGACGCTTTTCGGGCAAATTTTCAAGGGACTTATGTCCGACCTCCGGATGCAGACGATTTGAGTCACATAACTCAACAGCCCGGAGAGTCAGCCTGAAAGCTTTGGAATAGGTTTCTTACTAAAAAGAACCAAATAGTCGACTGTCCGGACACCGAAGCTTTGGCAGCTTTTAAGCACAGCGTCCGAGACGAATGGCTTGCCAAACACCTCGGCCAAGAAAAGCCGAGAACAATGGCAGCATTAACAAGCATCATGACCCGCTTTTGTGCGGGTGAGGACAACTGGCTAGCCCGATGCAGCACCAGCGACCCAAGTACATATGAAGTTAGAGATGGAAACGGGAAATCACGACGCAGCAAAAATAATAAGCGCCGGAATAAAGAAGATAGCCCGAAGAGCATGGCGGTAAACGCTGGATTCAGAAGCTCTCGGCCAGGTGAGCAAAAGCCGCCCTCTAAAGGCGCCAGAGATGAACTGTCCAGCCTAAACAAAATTCTGGAACAAATATGTCAGATCCATAGCACCCCCGATAAACCTGCAAATCATACCCACGGAGAATGTTGGGTCTTCAAGCAGTCCGGCAAGCTCAACGCCGAACATAAGGGGCAGGATACACCAAGCGTAGACGAGGATGAGCCTCGCAAGCAAAGCATTGGGGAACAGAAGAAATTTCCACGAGAAGTCAAAACAGTAAACGTGTTACATGTGATAAAGGGGAGAAATAAAGCGGCACTCCCAGTTAAATATGCCCAAGGGCCTATCACCGCGGACCTCCGCCACTGGTCGTCTCAACCGATCACCTTCGACCATCGGGATTACTCGGCAAGTATCCGGCGTGCAGGATGGGCTGCCTTGGTATTAGATCCAATAATTGACGGATACCACTTCACCCGAGTCCTGATGGACGGCGGCAGCAGTTTAAATCTGATATATCAGGACACAGTCCGCAAAATGGGGATAGACCCAACGAAAATTTGCCACATCAATACTACCTTTAAAGGAGTAACGCCAGGCTCAGGGGCTCATTGCATGGGCTCCCTACTACTAGAAGTTATATTCGGCTTCCCTGATACCTTCCATAGCGAAAATTTAACCTTCCACATTGCTCCATTCCAAATTGGCTATCAAGCACTACTTGGACGCGAAGCTTTCGCTCGCTTTAATGCAATACCGCATTATGCTTCCCTCACGCTTAAGATGCCCGGTCCATGTGGCATCATTACAATAAATGGACATATTGAGCGATCCCTGCGCGTCGAAGAGAGTGCGGCTTCCTTGGCAGCCGCACACTAAAACGGCCTCACCAACTAAAGCATTCGATAGGTCGTCAAGACCACAGACACGGTTAGATGGGTCCGGCGCAGCTATACGTAATTCATACAGGTCCGATGGCCATACCCCTATTACAAATACAAGGGGTTCAACACGCGCCGACAGGTGGCAATTTTTACTCACCTTGAATTGTACATGGTTTCTTTAAACCTACCTTTTTGCACGACAACTTTTCACCTAAGTTCCTCTCTTTTACAGATGACCATCGTGCTACACCCGTCCAGGATACGGCACAACGGAGACACATGCGCAGATGTGCAGCAGGGACCCATTCCAAGGATTCTTTTTAGATTAAGACCCTGCGTCAACCTTTTTTACTGTCTCTTATTGATTCACGTCCCTTGGATTCTCAGTACAATTGAGAAGGATGCTGACATCTTGGCATGTGGCCACGTCAGAATAATGCACGTACCTGGACACCAGGGGCTTCTTACAAAGGGCACTGTTTAGGCCCGGTTTACACCATAAAGACCGAATACCTTAGGGAGTGTTCGGCGTCGCGAGTTTGGCCTTATATGCATGAGCTCTGAATCATGTCTTTGGTAAAATGTTGGGTTTGCCCGGCTCCTGTGTTTTGCTGCCTTACGTTCCGCTCTATCGTCTAAGGCGGCACCAGGAGAACTACTGCGATTGTGCCCTGGTTCATCCGGACGAGCACCTCAGTAGAGAAAGCCGAAAACTGACTGTCATGATATAGCGTGAGACTGGTCAACCACTCAATGACCTATCGGAATCTTAGAATTCCTCCGCCTTAACGAAGGACCGTTTCCCGACCAGGCATGTACGCACCCCAAATTCGGGTGAGTGCGGAGCCACCAGGGGCTATATAGTAGCCCCACTGTCAAACTCCTCTGGCTAAGTGAAAGTGTTAAAGCATTATAGTCCGGTTGCCTAGTTCGCTGCGCTATCACCTCCTTAATAGGACCAAGACGTTGGATTAAGTGTGAACACGCGTCTTCTGCGAACACCCCCGCATTATATGCGTGGGGGCTGAAGCTGACGACTGCAATCTTTCAGGTTATATACATATATACATAAACGGCCGCACAGGAGGCATCACAATACTTTCGGGCAGAAGTATAAATACAACCTTGATAAAATTAATAAAACATTGTTTTTACAATGGGATACATGTCACTCAAACATAACATTCTTCGAGCACCGGGCCTCTATCGAACGAGCGCCCTCAAGAACTTCTTCAAAATAGTGCTCGGCAGCCACTCGGCCTATGGCCGAACCCTGCGCCGCGACAGTGGTGGCATCCATATCCGCCCAGTATGTTTTGACACGGGCAAGGGCCATCCGCGAGCCTTCTATGCATGTCGACCTCTTCATCGCATTGATGCGTGGCACCGCACCAAGGAACTGCTGCACCAAGCTAAAATAGCTGTTCGGCTTCGGCCTTTCCGGCCACAGATGATCCACGATAGACCTCATGGCAAGTCCGGACAATCTATTGAGTTCGGCCCATTTGGCAAGCTGATCAGTCAATGGAAGTAGACGCTCTGGAACGTTGAATTGCGACCAGAACAGCTTGTCCACTTCATGATCTGTTTGATCTCGGAAGTATTCGGCCGCATCGACAACGCTCGCCGCCAAGTCTAGATATGCGTTGGCCGAACTCCACAGCCAATCCAGAGGAGCATACCGCGGATCGCCGAACTTCCTCCGCAGCATAAAGGGCTTCCTAGCCACAATGTCTCCGGCTTCACGCAGTTCCTCCTTCTTTGCTCTCATTGCAGAGCGGGTGTCTTTGGTCGCCATTGTGGCCTTTTCAAGGTCCGAAGCCTTCGCCCGGTTTTCTTCTTCAACAAACTGGTAGCGGTCGGCAGTGTCTTTTAGCTTCATAGCCATTTTGGCCATTTTCTCTTTGCTCTCGCTATGTGCGGCCTTCTCAGCTCTCAACTCTTTGGCCGCCTTCAAAGCGGCCGCATTACTACTCCTTGCTTGCTCCTTGGCTCGGGCAAGCTCCGCCCGCAAGGCCTCCATGGTGGCGGCTCCATCTGCAGTCACAACATATTAAATATACTGGCATCACGCTGCTCTTACTACATGACATCCACTATAAATATCACCTACCCTGGGCCTCGTCAAGCCGCTTGTTAACAAGCTCGATGTCGGCAGGACCCTCTGGTGGAGTTTTCTTCTCCCGTTTGGAGACCTTGGTATCCGGATCTTCAGAGGTAGTCATCTTCCTCCCCTGGGGCGATGGAACATTAGGTTCTTCCCCTTGGTTATCCTCCCTCACGGAGGCGCTCGTTCCCTCGGTTGGAACAGGTAGCGGTGGAGGCCCGCTTTCGCCCCCTTTATTCCCCCCTTCGTCTTCCCTTGAGGGCACCGGGCAAGGTGCTGGCTCGAGCATCTTTTCCAGCACCGGATTATCCAAGCCTTCGGGAAGGGGAGCCGAATACCGGATCATCTTCGCCTTTGTTATCCAGTCCTGGTCAAAGAGCGACTCTTCAGAATGATGTCATGATAAAAGAAAAACAGTGTGTTCAACTATAGTATTACTTACTTGGGCTGCGGTGCGGTTGCTGCTCAGGCCCACGTCCTCAGTGGTGTCCGGACACTCTATTTGGGGTCCGAAGAATGACTTGTACATCTCCTCGTGCATCAGGTCGAGGAAATTCTGAATAGCGTGCGGTCCTTCTGGGTTGAATTCCCACAAACAGAGGGGCCGGCGTTTGCAAGGTTGGACTCGACAAACCAACATAACTTGCACTACCATAATCAAATTAAAATCTCCCTCAAAGAGATCTCGGATGCGGCTCTGCAGTATGGGCACGTCCTTGGCTGGACCCCAGCTCAGCCCCCTGCTGATCCATGACATCAGTTGTGGTGGAGGGCTCGAGCGAAAGCGGGGGAAGCTACCCACTTGGCACTTCTGGGAGCGGTGACGTAGAACCACTGCCGTTGCCATAATCTGGACACCTCTGGAAAGGAACCTTTTGGCCATGGAGCTCCGGCAATCTTGCTTATTAATGCACCCCCGCACGTTGCATATTACCCCTCGACCGTCTTCGGCTTCACATCAAAGGTCTTGAGCCACAGGCCGAAGTGAGGGGTAATGCGGAGGAAGGCCTCACATACGACAATAAATGCCGAGATGTGGAGAAAGGAATCCCGGGCTAGGTCATGGAAATCAAGCCCGTAATAGAACATCAAACCCCTAACGAAGGGATCCAGAGTGAGGCCTAGTCCTCGGAGGAAGTGGGAGATGAACACGACGTCTTCATTGGGTTCAGGAGTAGGGACGACCTGCCCTCGGGCAGGCAGCCGATGCGAAACTTTGGCGGTCAGGTATCTTGCCTCCCTCAACTTCTTGATATCCTCTTCCGTGACGGAGGAAGGCATCCACCGGCCCTGGAGGCTGGATCCGGACATGATTGAAGGTCCGAAGCACCTAACCCGGGCTTTGGGTGTTAGAACTCAAGGCGGGGGAATGATTCGATTGAGCACGGGAGGAAAAAAGTAAAAGCCTTGTCCCATTATAAAGAGGGTGAATATCAAGCATCCTCCTCGTGGCCGTTTGGGACTTGCCTAAAATCTAGGAGTCCTAGGCACGGTTTGGTTACCCACACCCGTATTGATGAGAATCCCGTAATAAGGGGGACACGATCTTTGATTTGACAAGACGTTTCAAGAAACTGCCTCGCGTTATGTGCGAGGCTAGTTAAAGGAAACGGTTCGAATAATCACCGGGCCATGGCATGATGTCATGTTGCCAAAAAGTGTCACCAGATTAGATTTGTGGAAATATTATTCTCTCTACGATGGTATGTGGAATTTATTTTGCAGGGTCGGACACTATCCTTGTATTCAAATTTTTCCGTGGTGTATTCGGAGGAGGAACCCGCCTTGCAATGCCGAAGACAACACTGCGCGCCGGACTCATCATCATTGAAGCCTGGTTCAGGGGCTACTGAGGGAGTCCTGGATTAGGGGGTATCTGGGCAGCCGGATCATATCCGTTGGCCGGACTGTTGGACTATGAAGATACAAGACTGAAGACTTCGTCCCGTGTCCGGATAGGACTCTACTTGGCGTGGAAGGCAAGCTAGGCAATACTGATATGTATATCTCCTCCTCCGTAACCGACCTTGTGTAACCCTAGCCCCCTCCGGTGTCTATATAAACCGGAGGGTTTTAGTCCGTAGGACAATATACAATCATACCATAGGACAGCTTCTAGGGTTTTAGCCTCTCCGATCTCGTGGTAGATCAACTCTTGTAATACTCATATCATTAAGAATAAATCAAGCAGGACGTAGGGTTTTACCTCCATCAAGAGGGCCCGAACCTGGGTAAAACATCGTGTCCCCTGCCTCCTGTTACCATCCGCCTTAGACGCACAGTTCGGGACCCCCTACCCGAGATCCGCCGGTTTTGACACCGACACTCACCCTTCCACCGTTGCTAGCCTCTCTAGTACCGCGCAACTTTCGCCGGTACCATATACCCACCATTTACCTTCCTCAAAACAGCCACCATACCTACCTATTATGGCATTTCCATAGCCATTCTGAGATATATTGACATGCAACTTTCCACTATTCCGTCTATTATGACACGCTTCATCATTGTCATATTGCTTTGCATGATCATGCAGTTGACATCGTACTTGTGGCAAAGCCACCATTCATAATCTTTTCATACATGTTACTCTTGATTCATTGCACATCCCGGTACACCGCCGGAGGCACTCATATAGAGTCATATTTTGTTCTAAATATCGATTGTAATCCTTGAGTTGTAAATAAATAGAAGTATGATGATCATCATTATTAGAGCATTGTCCCGTGTGACAAAATAAAAAAGAGAGGCCAAAGAATCCAATGAAAAAAAGGAGGCCAAAGAAACCAAAAAAGGGATAGAAAAAGAGAGAAGGGACAATGCTACTATCCTTTTTCCACACTTGTGCTTCAAAGTAGCACCATGATCTTCATGATAGAGAGTCTCTTATTTTGTCTCTTTCATATACTAGTGGGAATTTTTGTTATAGAACTTGGCTTGTATATTCCAATAATGGGCTTCCTCAAAATGCCCTAGGTCTTTATGAGCAAGCAAGTTGGATGCACACCCACTTAGTTTCTTTTGTTGAGCTTTCATACATTTATAGCTCTAGTGCATCCGTTTCATGGCAATCCCTACTCACTCACATTGATATCTATTGATGGGCATCTCCATAGCCCATTAATATGCCTAGTTGATGTGAGACCTTCTTCCTCCTTTTTGTCTTCTCCACAACCACCATTCTATTCCACTTATAGTGCTATGTCCATGGCTCACGCTCATGTATTGCGTGAAAGTTGAAAAAGTTTGAGAATACTAAAGTATGAAACAATTGCTTGGCTTGTCATCGGGGTTGTGCATGATCTGAATATTTTGTGTGACGAAGATGGAGCATAGCCAAACTATATGATTTTGTAGGGATGAACTTTCTTTGGCCATGTTATTTTGAGAAGACATGATTACTTTGTTAGTATGCTTGAAGTATAATTATTTTTATGTCAATATTAAAATTTTGTCTTGAATCTTACGGATCTGACAATCATTCCACAATAAAGAGAATTACATAGATAAATATGTTAGGTAGCATTCCACATCAAAAATTATGTTTTTATCATTTACCTACTCGAGGACGAGCAGGAATTAAGCTTGGGGATGCTTGATATGCCTCCAATGTATCTATAATTTTTGATTGTTCCATGCTATTATATTATCTATCTTGGATGTTTTATATGCATTTATATGCTATTTTATATGATTTTTGGGACTAACCTATTAACCTAGATCCCAGTGCTAGTTTCTGTTTTTTCCTTGTTTTTGAGTTTTACAAAAAAGGAATACCAAACGGAGTCCAATTGACGTGCCATTTTTTGATGATTTTTTGTGGACCAAAAGAAGCCGCCGAAGTAAAAAAGTTGGGCTAGAAGAGTCCCGAGCCATCCACGAGGGTGGAGGGCGCGCCCTACCCCCTGGGCTCGCCCCCTATCTCGTGGATGACTCGAAGACCCCCCTGACGTGAGACCGACGCCAAAATCTCTACTATTAAAGGAGGATTGAACATCGTGATGGTTGGACCTCGTGATGGTTCGACCTCCCACACCCCTCCCATGATTCCCACTTCCCCGCACGATAAAAAGAAAAAGAAACCCACATACAAAAAAAGCAGCCACGATCAGGCACACACATCCCATGACGCACGCCCCCATCTCTCACGAGGAGAATGCCCTCCCTCCTCCTGATCCCATCTGTCTACCGAGAAAAATCCCTCGGCCATCCATCCCAGAGTGCCACGCCTATGAAAGAACCCACGCCGAGGAGTCCCTTGATCCAATCCTCACCCTCTCGCCATCGCAGGCGGCCCCGCCCCTCTTCCCTCCACCGTCCAGCCCGAACCGTTGCACCACTACAGGAGCCCAGCCCAGGCCGCCCATGTGAAGGCAATGGCGTAAGCCGTGTCATCGAAGCCGAGGCGTCCCTTGAGCCATTCATCGCCCTCACCCTCGCCAGCTTCAGTGGCCCTACCCGTCTCCAGGGGGTCGGTTACTCGATCTCGGTCATCCGACTCATCTCCGGCGAGTATGTCATTGCTGCGGACGCCGCGTCAGACAACAACAACATGAGCTCATATGAATCTTTGGTCGATGCCCTCCTGCCGCCGCTCTCTGCGTCGGCGCTGGCGCCGCACTCCACATTTTCGTCGACAAAGGGAAGAACGAACACCGGCGCCAGCATGGTTGTCATCCCCTCTCTCTAACTTTCTTATTTTATTTTTACACCCTTGTCACAGTATTGCTCTCTGTTGCTATTGTTGTCTGAATGAAGTGAGCTGTTGATTTTTGAATAAAATAGACTTGTTTGCAGATTCTTGTATGGACAGAAGAAAGATAGAATTGACCTTGTGTACTGACTGTTGTATGGATGTCGATGAGGAGTTCTGGGTCAAAGACGGTGGTGGCTGATGAGAAGAGTCTGCTCGTTGAGGAGGTCATCCACCGTCATGCACATTCTTGGCTTCGGAAGAACTTGGACCTTTTGATTTGGTTCAGTTTGATTTGACTGGGTAGTTGTGGTGGTTTTAAATTATCGGATGCAGCATTTGTTTCACTGGTCTTCACTCCAATGGAGTCACTAAGGTTGAAGTAGGAGAGGAAGAAAAGACGTCATTGCATATTTGGGTTCAGTGATAAATGCTTCCATATGTTCTTGATCCCGAAATATGACTTGCTTCTATATGTACTTTTCTTGCTGGTGGAACATAACCAGAACTAATATTTTGTGTTGTTTTACCATGTTCTAATTGTTGAAAAATAGAATTTGATGTCCCTCTTTTCCCTTAATGATTTACTATTTGTCCTTCATGTGATGCTCATGTTACATGGTTCAACGAGTGCTTCAGGATTACAGGAAGAAGTTGGAGTAAATCCTTGTGGCGTAGAATTTGAGGCAACAGCGAAATAGTAATGAAGGCAACAACAACTGAGAAGCTTTTGGTTTTTGTTCGCTATCGTCTTTAATATTTGTAAGGGCGTGTGATGTCCTCACCGCATGAGGTGGGTAGTGTCTCGGCCATTGGGGACACAGACATGGTCGCCGCCAAGATTGCCTCGTCCTAGACTACTGGTCATCCACCTCTGACCCTCCCGCCGTACCAGTTGATTCAATTCATTCCCCATCATGCTCATGGACATTTATTACCTAATCAACAATGACAGGCGCAAGCTCAGTCTCGAGCATCATCTCAGACACCGGCGCCACCCTGATACGTCTCCGTCATATCTACTTTTCCAAACACCTTTGCCCTTGTTTTGGACTCTAACTTGCATGATTGGAATGGAACTAACCCGGACTGACGCTGTTTTCAGCAGAATTGCCATGGTGTTATTTATGTGCAGAAACAAAAGTTCTTAGAATGACCTAAAACTCTACGGAGCGTATTTTTGGAAATAAAAAAAATACTGGCAAAAGATCAAGACCAAGGGGCCGACACCCTAGCCACGAGGGTGGGGGCACACCCCCCTACCTCGTGGGCCCCCTGGAGCTCCTCAGACCTCAACTCCAACTCTATATATTCGCTTTCGGGGAGAAAAAAATAAAGGAGAAGGATTCATCATGTTTTACGATACGGAGCCGCCGCCAAGCCCTAAAACCTCTCGGGAGGGCTGATCTAGAGTCCGTTCGGGGCTCCAGAGAGGGGAATCCGCCGCCGTCGTCATCATCAACCATCCTCCATCACCAATTTCATGATGCTCACCGCTGTGCATGAGTAATTCCATTGTAGGCTCGCTGGACGGTGATGGGTTGGATGAGATTTATCATGTAATCGAGTTAGTTTTGTTAGGGTTTGATCCCTAGTATCCACTATGTTCTGAGATTGATGTTGCTATGACTTTGCTATGCTTAATGCTTGTCACTAGGGCCCGAGTGCCATGATTTCAGATCTGAACCTATTATGTTTTCATCAATATATGAGAGTTCTTGATCCTATCTTGCAAGTCTATAGTCACCTACTATGTGTTATGATCCGGCAACCCCGAAGTAACAATAATCGGGACCACTCCCGGTAATGACTGTAGTTTGAGGAGTTCATGTATTCGCTATGTGTTAATGCTTTGGTCTGGTACTCTATTAAAAGGAGGCCTTAATATCCCTTAGTTTCCGCTAGGACCCCGCTGCCATGGGAGGGTAGGACAAAAGATGGCATGCAAGTTCTTTTCCATAAGCACGTATGACTATATTCGGAATACATGCCTACATTACATTGATGAATTGGAGCTAGTTCTGTGTCACCCTAGGTTATGACTGTTACATGATGAACCGCATCCGGCATAATTCTCTATCACCGATCCATTGCCTACGAGCTTTCCATATATTGTTCTTCGCTTATTTACTTTTCCGTTGCTATTGCTATCATCACTACAAAATACCAAAAACACTACTTTTGCGACCATTACCTTTTGCTATCGTTACCACTACTATCATATTACTTTGCTACTAAATACTTTGCTGCAGATATTAAGTTTCCAGGTGTGGTTGAACTGACAACTCAGCTGCTAATACTTGAGAATATTTTTTGGCTCCCCTTATGTCGAATCAATAAATTTGGGTTGAATACTCTACCCTCGAAAACTCTTGCGATCCCCTATACTTGTGGGTTATCAAGACTATTTTCTGGCACCGTTGCCGGGGAGCATAGCTCTATTCTTTGTGTCACTTGGGATTTATATCTGCTTATCATTATGAAGAACTTGAAAGATCCAAGAACCAAGATTTATCACTCAACTACGAGGGGAGGTAAGGAACTGCCATCTAGCTCTGCACTTGATTCACCTTCTGTTTTGAGTAAGCTTGTGACACCTAAACCTTCTTCTGCTATTGATTCTAATATGTCGCATGTCATTGATGATGCCACTTCTTCTATGCATGATACTTATGATGAAATTACTTCTATGCTTGATACTATTGTGCCACTTGGTGAATTTCTTGATGAACAACTTGCTAGGGTTAGAGAGAATGAAATTATTGAAACTGATAATACTGATGAAAGTGATGATGAAGACTCTCCCCCTAATAAATATGAATTGCCTGTTGTTCATGAGGGTTATGTTATGGATGAAGAAGCTACTAGAGCTATTTTAGCATGCAATGATAGATATGATCTAAAGAGGTTATTAGCTAAATGGAAGCAGCAATCCCTTAATGCTAGAATGAAACCTGACCCTGCTTTTGCTACTTCACCTATCTGTGTTACTGATAAGGATTATGAATTCTCTATTGGTCCTGATATAATTACTTTGGTTGAATCTGATCCTTTTTATGGCTATGAATCTGAAACTGTTGTGGCACATCTTACTAAATTAAATGATATAGCCACCTTGTTCACTAATGATGAGAGAACTCGTTACTTTTATATCCTTAAAATATTTCCGTTCTCATTAAAGGGTGATGCAATTGTGTGCATAGTCCCCAGGATATGATTTATTACTTCTATTCTAAATATTTCCCTGCTCATAAGAAACAAGCTGCTTTAAGGGATATATATAATTTTGTGCAAATTGAAGAAGAGAGTCTCCCACAAGCTTGGGGGAGGCTTCTCCAATTACTTAATGCTTTGCCTGATCATCCTCTTAAGAAAAATGAAATACTTGATATCTTTTATAATGGACTAACCGATGCTTCCAGAGATTACCTGGATAGTTGTGCTGGTTCTGTTTTCAGGGAAAGAACACCGGATGAAGCTGAAATTCTATTAAATAATATGTTGACTAATGAAAATAATTGGACACTTCCTGAGCCAACTCCTAAGCCTATTCCTAAACCAACTCCGAAGAAGAGAGGTGTTCTATTTCTCAGTCCTGAAGATATGCAAGAGGCAAAGAAATCCATGAAAGAAAAGGTTATTAAAGCTGAAGATGTTAAGAATTTACCTCCTATTGAAGAAATACATGGTCTTAATTTACCGCCTGTCGAAGAAATGCTTAATTTTAATCCATCTCCTATTGAAGAAATACATGGTCTTGATAACCCGACACAGGTAGTAAAGGTAAATTCTCTCTATAGATATAATAAAGCTGAAATCCCATTTACTAAGTTTGCTAGCCCATGCTTAGATGAGTTTGATAAATTTATGGTTAAGCAAGAAGACTTCAATGCTTATTTTGGTAGAGAATTAAAACGCAGTGCTGATATGCTTGAACACTTGGTTGATTATATGGCTAATGTTAAAGGTGAACTTAAACTTATTAGTAAACACGCTTCTATGGTTACGACTCAAGTAGAACAAGTACTTAAAGCTCAAAATGATTTGCTCAATGAATTGAATAGTAAGAATAATGATTTTGCTGTTAGAGTGGCTACTAGAACTGGTAAAATGACTTAGGAACCTTTGTATCCTGAAGGCCACCCTAAGAGAATTGAGCAAGATTCTCAGAGAAATAATATATATGCACCTAGTCCTTCTAAAAGGAAGAAAAAGAAGAATGATAGGACTTTGCATGCTTCTAGTGAACCTATTACTGAAACACCTGAGAATCCAAATGATATTTCTATTTTTGATGCTGAAACACAATCTGGTAATGAACCTGAAACTAGTGATAATATTAATGATAATGTTCATGTTGATGCTCAATCTAGTGATGATAATAATATAGACATTGAACCTGCTGTTGATCTTGATAACCCACAATCAAAGAATCAACATTATGATAAGAGAGACTTTGTTGCTAGGAAACACGGTAAAGAAAGAGAACCATGGGTTCAAAAACCCATGCCTTTTCCTCCCAAACCATCCAATAAAAAGGATGATGATAATTTTGAGCGCTTTGCTGAAATGATTAGACCTATCTTTTTGCGTATGCGATTAACTGATATGCTCAAAATGAATCCTTATGCTAAGTACATGAAAGAAACTGTTACTAATAAAAGAAAGATACCGTAAGCTGAAATTTCCACCATGCTTGCTAATTATACTTTTAAGGGTGGAATACCAAAGAAACTTGGAGATCCAGGAGTACCCACTATACCATGCTCCATTAAAAGAAATTATGTTAAAACTGCTTTATGTGATCTTGGAGCCGGTGTTAGTGTTATGCCTCTCTCTTTATATCGTAGACTTGATTTGAATAAGTTGACACCTACTGAAATATCTTTGCAAATGGCTGATAAATCAACTGCTATACCTGTCGGTATTTGTGAGGATGTGCCTATTGTGGTTGTAAACGTTACTATTTTAACGGACTTTGTTATTCTTGATATTCCCGAGGACGATAGTATGTCTATTATTCTTGGAAGACCCTTTTTGAATACTGCAGGGGCTGTTATTGATTGCAACAAAGGCAATGTCACTTTTCATGTTTATGGTAATGAGCATACGGTACACTTTCCGAGGAAACAACCTCAAGTTCATAGTATCAATTCTATTGGAAAAATTCCATCGATTATTTTTGGAGGTTTTGAATTTCCTCTACCTACTGTCAAGAAGAAATATGATATTCTTATTGTTGGGGATGTGCATATCCCCGTTGAGGTAACCTAGTGTTATTCGAAAATTCTCCGGTTCCATGTTATTCAGAATGAGTTTGTTAACAAGACTTGATCAACCTTGTTAATGGATTCCTTTTGATGATCATGAGATGGATGAAGTTAGAAAACACAACTCTTTGTACCCTCCTTTTACTTTCTGTTATTTATATTAAATAAAATAAAAATAGTATTTTATGCCTGTTATGTGAATTATCCGTGCAATATAAAAATACCCCGAAAATAAAAGTTCTCCAAATGCCCTGAAATTTAAATATGTTTTTTCTGGAATATTTGAGAATATTTGGCACTGAGAACACAACAGGGGGGCATCCACCTGGCCACGAGGGTGGAGGGTGCTCCCTACCCCCCTGGGGGCGCCCCCTGCCTCGTGGGCCCATGGTGACCCTCCTCCACTTATTCCTGCACCCACACACTCCTTCTTCCTCCCACAAACACCATTATCCAGCTCAAGCACGAGTTCTAGCTCATTTTGCTGGGATTTTCGATCTCCTTGTTCAAAGCACCTCTCACAAAACTGCTTTGGGGGATTGTTCCTTGGTATGTGACTCCTCCAATGGTCCAATTAGTTTTTGTTCTAGTGCTTTATTCATTGCATATTTTTGCTGCTTAGGTGACCCTGTTCTTGAGCTTGCATGTCAAATTTATGTAGTTCCAAGTAGTTTTGATACATGATATAGGCTCTAGGCACTTGTAGGAGTAGTTGCTATCAATTTTGTTGAGTTTGGTTCACTTTTATTTGAAGTTACTAAAAATTTCAGAATTTTTCAGAAAATAATGAAGAGATTTCTGAGGGGCTCATCGAGCCTACACTCGAAGGAAAAGCAAAAGGAAGAAGCAAAGAAGCCCAAATATAATCTGCCTCGCATCGCGGAGGTTCGGCCGTGTGAATGGCCTTGTGATGATTTCTTGAGAGCAGCCGGGATTTATGATGTTTTCTATGAATTGGCTGAGAATGCAGGCCTCACCACCTTCCTCCACGACCAGAACGAATAGTATCTCTTACTCACCAATATCTTTGTGCAAAACTTTCATTTCCATGCTAGGAGCTCACCACCTACAATGGAGTTTTATTTATATGATGAGCATAAGGAGATGTCACTTCATGATTTTTGTCGGGTTTGTTTGATCCCTTTCAAGGGCATCATAGAGGAACCACATCACGGTGATGTGGATGGGTTTATTGATACCATAACTATAGGGGAAACGAGGAAGGTTTCCGATGCACGAACTACTAGCATACACTTTTCTGTTCTATGTTACTTTTCTATATTTTCTAGTAGATGCTTAATTGGGCGCGGAAACTGTGGAAACCTGAGTGCCCCTGATATTTTTATTTTGTGCCACGATTTATTTCGTGATGATACATTCAGCATGGGTGCTATTATTGCGAAGTGGTTAAATCTTAACTGTACTAAGGGCCCCATCTTTGGAGGCATCTTCGCCTCGCGCCTAGCTGCACATTTTAACATACCTATTAGGCATTATGAGAAGGAAGAAAAATTTCTGCCTCCTGTTTATTTAGATTATAAGAGTATGGTAGCACACGATTTTATTCTTAAGAATAGGGGAAATGAGCTCAAATACAAATTGTTCTTTGATAAACATCATCCTAAGACTATTACCCTGCCTGCTCCTTCCTTGTTTGATTTATCTGCAGGAAAGTACCTTGTTCCGTTGGAGGCTATTCACGCCTACCGGAACCCTACATCAGCCACAGAGCCAGAGTCGGAACCACAAGTTGATCCTCCACGACAGTCTAATTACCAGTGGGATCCGGAGATGATTGCCAACCAGTGGCAATCAGAGTCTTCCTCTTCGCAGTACGACCCCAACTATTACTATGGATATCCGCCAGGCCAACCCTGGCCATAGACCAACTTAGGCCAAAAGCCTAAGCTTGGGGGAGTACGTATTTCTCACCGACATTACATTCATGTTCACACACTCATTGCTAGAATTCGGTGCTCATAATTTTTCATTGTAATATCCATGCTAGTTTATTCCCTTTTTATGATTTCTTCTTGTGTGTTTAATAAACCTTAAGAAAAACAAAAAAAACTAGTTGTAGCTTTTAGCTAGCTTTAATTCCTATGCCTGTAGTAGTAATTAAAAAGAAAACCCAAAAAGATTTCCTGATCTTCTTTTTGCTTGTTGGGAGCTTTCCTGTGTAAATAGTTTTATTTCTTTTCTTTTCTTTGGGGGTCGATAGGAGAAGACCATAATTAAATTGTTGAAGTGACTCCTATATGCATTATTGTTGATTTAACCAAGAGTCCATATTGCCTTGTCTTCTCCTCTTTATTGAATGCTTGCAGATACGACCTTAGTCCAATGCACGTGCACTGTTATTATTATTCACATCATTCGATCGTGCAAGTGAAAGGCAATTATGACGATATATGATGGACTGATTGAGATGGGAGAAGCTGGTATGAACTCGACCTCTCATGTTTTTGTAAGTATGATTAGTTCATCGTTCCTGATTCAGCCTATTTTGAATAAACATGTTTGCAATGAAAACTAGAGATCATAGTTTCTTGTGCCATGCTTAATTAGCTAGGAGCTTATAATGGTTTACCTTGCATGCCAACATGCTATTAAAATGGTTGTGATGTGGTATGATAGGGTGGTATCCTCCTCTGAATGATTTAAGTGACTTGCTTGGCACATGTTCACGCATGTAGTTGAAACAAAATCAACATAGCCTTCACGATATTTATGTTCATGGTGGATTATATCCTACTCATGCTTGCATTCGGTGTTGATTAATTTTAATGCATGTTCATGACTGTTGTCGCTCTCTAGCTGGTCGCTTCCCAGTCTTTTTCTAGCCTTCACCTGTACTAAGCGGGAATACTGCTTGTGCATCCAACTCCATAAACCCCAAAGTTATTCCATATGAGTCCACCATACCTACCTATATACGGTATCTACCTGCCGTTCCAAGTAAATTTGTATGTGCCAAACCCTAAACCTTCAAATAAATATCCTGTTTTGTATGCTCGAATAGCTCATGTATCAACTAGGGCTTTCCGTATCTTCCATGTTAGGCGGGTTATTCTCAAGAGGAGTGGACTCCCCTCCTCACTCACGAGAAAGTGGCTGGTCACCAGGATGCCTAGTCCCATGCTTTATGCAAACTAAATCAAAATAATTGCAAACAAAACTCCCCCTGGGACTCTTGTTAGTTGGAGGCACTCGTTGTTTCGAGCAAGCCATGGATTGATGCTTGTTGGTGGAGGGCGAGTATAAACTTTACCATTCTGTTTGGGAACCGCCTATAATGTGTGTAGCATGGAAGATATCGCTATCTCTTGGTTGTTATGTTGACAATGAAAGTATACCGCTCAAAATATTATTCATCTCTATTTCAAAACCGAGCTCTGGCACCTCTACAAATCCCTGCTTCCCTCTGCGAAGGGACTATCTATTTACTTTCATGTTGAGTCATCATCCTCTCATTAAAAAGCACCAGTTGGAGAGCACCACTGTCATTTGCATTCATTACCGTTAGTTTACATTGAGTATGACTTGATTGAATCTCTTTTACCATGAATTACAATGTCTAGTCAGTCCTTGATCTTTAAAGGTGCTCTGCATTTATGTTTTGCGGTCTCAGAAAGGGCTAGCAAGATACCATCTTGTTATATCATATTATGATTGTTTTGAGAAAGTGTTGTCATCCGAGATTTATTATTATTGCTCGCTAGTTGATTATGCCATCGATATGAGTAAACATGAGACCTAAGCGTTATTGTGAATATGGTTAGTTCATAATCTTTGCTGAAAACTTGAATGCTGGCTTTACATATTTACAACAACAAGAGCAAACAGAGTTTGTAAAAGTTTTTCTTTATCACTTTCAGTTTGTCAACTGAATTGCTTGAGGAAAAGCAAAGGTTTAAGCTTGGTGGAGTTGATACGTCTCCGTCGTATCTACTTTTCCAAACACTCTTGCCCTTGTTTTGGACTCTAACTTGCATGATTTGAATGGAACTAACCCGGACTGACGCTGTTTTCAGCAGAATTGCCATGGTGTTACTTATGTGTAGAAATAAACGTTCTCGGAATGACCTAAAACTCCACGGAGCGTATTTTTGGAAATAATAAAAAATACTGGCAAAAGATCAAGACCAGGGGGCCCACACCCTAGCCAAGGGTGTGGGGCGCGCCCCCTACCTCGTGGGCCCCCTGGAGCTCCTCCGACCTCAACTCCAACTCTATATATTCACTTTGGGGGAGAAAAAAATAAAGGAGAAGGATTCATCACGTTTTACGATATGGAGCCACTGCCAAGCCCTAAAACCTCTCGGGAGGGCCGATCTGGAGTCCTTTCGGGGCTCCGGAGAGGGGAATCCGTCGCCGTCGTCATCATCAACCATCCTCCATCACCAATTTCATGATGTTCCTGCCGTGCGTGAGTAATTCCATCGTAGGCTCGCTGGACGGTGATGGGTTGGATGAGATTTATCATGTAATCGAGTTAGTTTTGTTAGGGTTTGATCCCTAGTATCCACTATGTTCTGAGATTGATGTTGCCATGACTTTGCTATGCTTAATGCTTGTCACTAGGGCCCGAGTGCCATGATTTCAGATCTGAACCTATTATGTTTTCATCAATATATGAGAGTTCTTGATCCTATCTTGCAAGTCTATAGTCACCTACTATATGTTATGATCCGGCAACCCCGAAGTGACAATAATCGGGACCACTCCCGGTGAGACCGTAATTTGAGGAGTTCATGTATTCACTATGTGTTAATGCTTTGGTCTGGTACTCTATTAAAAGGAGGCCTTAATATCCCTTAGTTTCCGCTAGGACCCCGTTGCCACGGGAGGGTAGGACAAAAGATGTCATGCAAGTTCTTTTCCATAAGCACGTATGACTATATTCGGAATACATGCCTGCATTACATTGATGAATTGGAGCTAGTTCTGTGTCACCCTAGGTTATGACTGTTACATGATGAACCACATCCGGCATAATTCTCTATCACCGATCCATTGCCTACGAGCTTTCCATATATTGTTCTTCGCTTATTTACTTTTCCGTTGCTATTGCTATCATCACTACAAAATACCAAAAACACTACTTTTGCTACCGTTACCACTACTATCATATTACTTTGCTACTAAATACTTTGCTGCAGATATTAAGTTTCCAGGTGTGGTTGAATTGACAACTTAGCTGCTAATACTTGAGAATATTCTTTGGCTCCCCTTGTGTCGAATCAATAAATTTGGGTTGAATACTCTACCCTCGAAAACTGTTGTGATCCCCTATACTTGTGGGTTATCACACCCACACCCACTACATAGGATCATCTCGGGCATCATCTCTGAATTTGCAGCAATCTTTTTACTGATAAGATAACAAGGTAAATAGTGTGCAGTAATATTAGTAATAATTATAGATGTAACTGAAATTATGATGTAATTTAGAATTGAGTTGAAGGAGATTTTCAATTCTACAATTTTTATTCAAATATGAGTACCTAGCTTGCTTACCATGTAGGCGATACACTTCTTTAGAAGATCATCGTCATATATTTTTCCATTGAAAGAGAGCAGCATCCATTGGAGGATCTGCAACTCTACAAGGAAAAGGTCTGAGTACACTCACTATTATCAAAAGATATAGCTCCATTGACGGTGCTCTTGGGAACTAAAATAAACTTAATGCTAATGATTTTATTTCAGTGGTGATGACACCTGCACATGTATGTCATATTTCTTTAGAAGGTTTAAATGTCCATTTAATGCTTAGGATTTTAAAAAGAGAAATTTTAAGATACCTGACTACATTCAAATATTCATGAGTAAGTGCACAACAACTTAGCATTTCGTATTTTTGTAATGAGAAACAAGGTCAACCTTGATTATTCAAAAATAATAATCATTGACTTTTTTGCTTTGTTCAGCCTTCTCAATTAACACCTTGTATGCTGACTTTTCTGGGTTATGTCTATGAATTATTCTCGTCATTATCGATGCGCAGTGCAATAAAGAAGCCGGTGGTGAGCCGAGGCTCGTGGATTTATTTTGTTTCTGTTTGGCGAGCTCCTTCTGTTGCGTTGCTCATGGGTGTGGAGCCATGGTGTCTTAGGAGTTTATTGTTCAGGGCAGTCTTTGCCTCAAAGCTGAGGGTGCGACAGACTTTTGATGCTATTCAAGATCTTGAAAGAAGGTTCTTTGAAGATAGGTACATGTCCAAATCAATGTGAGCTGATGCTAGACATCCATTTTCTTATTGTTTCACCTAGCTTCTGGTGTAGTAACATCGACATGATTTGCAATGATGTTCTTGCTTATATGGATTTGACAGTTGCCTGTTTGTTATTCATTCATGCTGCACAATACCCCAGTGTTACTTCAGAATGAAAGGAAGCCTGAGCATTATTCAATTGTCTACACGGACAGGTATTGAGCACATTCGGATGAATAGTTGGATGCCTGGATGCATCACAATTAGATATCCTAAACAAAATAAAAGTATTTTCTTTGGTAGGACAAGGTAGTTCTCTAGATTATACAAGTTCTCAAGAAATAAAAAAGATGTTGCAACCATTTATGCATGTACAAGCAACATGAAGCGTATATTGCCTGCCACCTATAATGGTTCAATGTTTCTGTAGAACCTTGAAGTTTGAGCATGATAGGTTCAAACAATGAATGGAAATTGACCACATTTACTTGCTGGTCCGAAACTCTGAACAACAATAAGGATGTGTTGCAACGAGTGTTCTTCAATGTGTGTATCCCCCATAACTCCTTCAGGTGTCTCCTCTGGTGGTCCCTATTACCTACATTGCCATTCTCACCCAACAATGATGATGATGTTGACAACAACACACTCGGTTGGAACTCCATCATGGAGATTGATATGTGAGTTGATGTCTCCATTGCCATGGAGCCTTCCTACATTGATATGAATGTCATGGAGATTGTGTTCGTATTGCACATATGGAAAAAAAAATCTACTGGTTGTATTTCTCTCTGCCTTCTTCCAACGATGTTTTTGTTCTATTCTGGTTGGAGCAAAGGACTATACCAAGTGAAATGATATGCAAATTTCTGGATTATATTGCTTCATCAATGTTGTGCACATGGTAACCTTTCAAAGTTTCATAAAGCTCTCATCCAAATATTTGTAAGACTTGTAGTGGAGAACACTCTTCTATGCTATTTCATAAATAAACATAAGCAGTGCATTCTTTCAAGATCAAAGTCAGCACATCAAACATTGAGTACTATGATTTGATGTGTAAAATCGATTTTTTTATTCCGTGGCAACGCACGGGCATTAAGCAAGTTCCTATAAATACAGAAACCCCCAAAAAGAAACCTAGATCGGGAGTTCCGCCGCCGCAAGCCTCTGTATCCACCAAAAACCAATCGGGGCCCTGTTCTGGCACCCTGCCGGAGGGGGGAATCATCACCGGTGGCCATGTTCATCATCTCGGCACCCTCCATGACGAGGAGGGAGTAGTTCACCCTTGGGGCTGAGGGTATGTACCAGTAGCTATGTGTTTGATCTCTCTCTCTCTCATGTTCTTGATATGGCACGATCTCGATGTACCGCGAGCTTTGCTATTATAGTTGGATCTTATGATGTTTCTCTCCCTCTATATCCTTGTGATGAATTGAGTTTTCCCTTTGAAGTTATCTTATCAGATTGAGTCTTTAAGGATTTGAGAACACTTGATGTATGTATGGCATGTGCTTATCTGTGGTGACAGTTGGATATTCACGTGATCCACTTGATGTATGTTTTGGTGATCAACTTGCGAGTTATGTGACCTTGTGAACTTATTGATGACCCACAAGTATAGGGGATCTATCACAGTCCTTTCTATAAGTAAGAGTGTCGAACCCACCGAGGAGCAGAAGGAAATGATAAGCAGTTTTCAGTAAGGTATTCTCTACAAGCACTGAAATTATCGGTAACAGATAGTTTTGTGATAAGGTAATTTGTAACGGGTAACAAGTAATAAAAGTAAATAAGGTGCAACAAGATGGCCCAATCCTTTATGTAGCAAAGGACAAGCCTGGACAAACTCTTATATAAAGGAAAGCACTCCCGAGGACACATGGGAATTATCGTCAAGGTAGTTTTCATCACGTTCATATGATTCGCGTTTGGTACTTTGATAATTTGATATGTGGGTGGACCGGTACTTGGGTACTGCCCTTCCTTGGACAAGCATCCCACTTATGATTAACCCCTCTTGCAAGCATCTGCAACTACAAAACAAGTATTAAGGCAAACCTAACCATAGCATGAAACATATGGATCCAAATCAGCCCCTTACGAAGCAACTCATAAACTAGGGTTTAAGCTTCTGTCACTCTAGCAACCCATCATCTATTTATTACTTCCCAATGGCTTCCCTAGGCCCAAACAATGGTGAAGTGTCATGTAGTCGATGTTTACATGACACCACTAGAGGAGAAACAACATACATCTCACCAAAATATCGAACGAATACCAAATTCACATGACTACTTATAGCAAGACTTCTCACATGTCCTCAGGAACAAACGTAACTACTCACAAATCATATTCATGTTCATAATCAGAGGGGTATTAATATGCATAAAGGATCTGAACATATGATCTTCCACCGAATAAACCAACTAAGCATCAATTACAAGGAGTAATCAACACTACTAGTAACCCACAGGTACCAATCTGAGGTTTTGAGACAAAGATTGGATACAAGAGATGAACTAGGATTTGAGAGAAGATGGTGCTGGTGAAGACGTTGATGGAGATTGACCCCCTCCCAATGAGAGGATCGATGGTGATGACGATGGTGATGATTTCCCCCTCCCGGAGGGATGTTTCCCCGGCAGAGCAGCTCCGCCGGAGCCCTCGATTGGTTCCGCCAAGGTTCCGCCTCGTGGCGGCGGAGTTTCATCCCGTGAGCTTGCTTATGATTTTCCCCCAGATGAAATACCTCATATAGCAGAAGATGGGCACTGGAGGCCTGCCAGGGCCCACGAGGCAGGGGGCGTGCCCAGGGGGGTAGGGCGCACCCCCACCCTCGTGGATGGTGGGTGGCCCCCCTCCGGTGCTTCCTTCGCCCAATATTTTTTATATATTCTAAAAATGACTCCCGTGGAGTTTTAGGACTTTTGGAGCTGTGCATAATAGGTCTCTAATATTTGCTCCTTTTCCATCCCAGAATTCCAGCTGCCTGCATTCTCCCTCTTCATGTAAACCTTGTAAAATAAGAGAGAATAGGCATAAGTATTGTGACATAGTGTGTAATAACAGCCCATAATGCAATAAATATCGATATAAAAGCATGATGCAAAATGGACGTATCAACTCCCCCAAGCTTAGACCTCGCTTGTCCTCAAGCGGAAGCTGAAATCGAAAAATATGACCACATGTTTAGAGATAGAGGGGTCGACAAAATAAAATACGGACATGAGGGCATTATGATCATTCTTATAACAACAACATATATATATATATTATCATATGATTTCTTGTGCTAAAGTAACAATTCATTCACAATTTCAAGTATGAATCAGAAACTTCATTGAAAACTAACAAACTATAATCTCAGAAAGAGTCAATATAAGAGCTTTTCAGAAAGTCCACATACTCAACTATCATTTAGTCTTTCACAATTGCTAACACTCACGCAATATTTATGGGTATGAAGTTTTAGTCGGACACAGATAAAGATAGGGGCTTATAGTTTTGCCTCCCACTTTTTACCTCAAGGGTAATGTCAACAATAATAGTTCATGAAAACTCACATCCAATTAGCTATATATATCAGGATCTTTCCAACACATTGTGCTTGCCAAAGGATAAAATGTAAAAAGGAATGTTCAAGATCACCATGACTCTTGTATGAAGTATAAGATAAGAATAAAAGATAGGCCCTTCGCAGAGGGAAGCAGAGGTTGCCATGTTCTTTTGTGGTTGGATGCACAAAATCTTAATGCGAAAGAACGTCACTTTATATTGCCACTTGTGATATGGACCTTTATTATGCAGTTCGTCGCTTGATACGTCTCCGTCGTACCTATAATTTTTTATTGTTCCATGCCAATATTCTACAACTTTCATATACTTTTGGCAACTTTTTATACTATTTTTGGGACTAACATATTGATCCAGTGCCCAGTGTCAGTTCCTGTTTGTTGCATGTTTTTTGTTTCGCAGAATATCCATATCAAACAGAGTCCAAACGGAATAAAAACCGACGGAGATTTTTTTTGGAATATATATGATTTTTGGGAAGAAAAATCCACGCGAGACGGTTCCCGAGGTGGCCACGAGGCAGGAGGGCGCGCCTGCCCCCCCAGGCACGCCCCTGACCCTCGTGGGCCACCCGTAAGGCGGTTGATGCCCTTCTTTCGCCGCAGGAAAGCTAATTTCCGGATAGAGATCGTGTCAAAATTTCAGCCCAATCAGAGTTATGGATCTCTAGGAATATAAGAAATGGTGAAAGGGAAGAATCTGGGAACGCAGAAACAGAGAGAGACGGAGAGACAAATCCAATCTCGGAGGGGCTCTCGCCCCTCCCATGCTGTGGAGGCCAAGGACTAGAGGGGAAACCCTTCTCCCATCTAGGGAGGAGGTCAAGGAAGAAGAGGAAGAAGGGGCCCCCTCTCCCCCTCTCCCCTGGTGACGCCGGAACGCTGCCGTGGCCACCATCATCATCACCGCGATCTACACCAACACCTCCGCCATCTTCACCAACATCTCCATCACCTTCCCCCCTCTATCTACAGCGGTCCACTCTCCCGCAACCCGCTGTACCCTCTACTTGAACATGGTGCTTTATGCTTCATATTATTATCCAATGATGTGTTGCCATCCTATGATGTCTGAGTAGATTTTCGTTGTCCTATCGGTGGTTGATGAATTGCTATGATTGATTTAATTTGCTTGTGGTTATGTTGCTGTCCTTTGGTGCCCATCATATGATTGCGCACGTGGATCACACCCTAGGGTTTGTTGTATGCTGATAGGACTATGTATTGGAGGGCAAGAGTGACAGAAGCTTCAACCTAGCATAGAAATTGATGCATACGGGATTGAAGGGGGACCAATATATCTTAATGCTATGGTTGGTGAGGGAGTCCTAGATTAGGGGGTCTCTGGACAGCCGGGCTATCTCCATTGGCTGGACTGTTAGACTATGAAAATACAAGATTGAAGACTTCGTCTCGTGTCCGGATGGGACTCTACTTGGCGTGGAAGGCAAGCTAGGCAATACGGATATGGATATTTCCTCCTTTGTAACTGACCTTGTGTAACCCTAACCCTCTCTTGTGTCTATATAAACCGAAGGGTTTTAGTCCGTAGGACAACAACCATAACATACAATCATACCATAGGCTAGCTTCTAGGGTTTAGCCTCTCTGATCTCGTGGTAGATCTACTCTTGTACTACCCATATCATCAATATAAATCAAGCAGGACGTAGGGTTTTACCTCCATCAAGAGGGCCCGAACCTGGGTAAAACATCGTGTCCCCTGCCTCCTGTTACCATCCAGCCTAGACGCACAGTTCGGGACCCCCTACCCGAGATCCGCCGGTTTTGACACCAACATTGGTGCTTTCATTGAGAGTTCCTCTGTGTCGTCGCCGTTAGGCTTGATGGCTCCTACTATCATCGATAGCGATGCGGTCTAGGGTGAGACTTTTCTCCCCAGACAGATCTTCGTATTCGGCGGCTTTGCACTGCGGGCTAATTCCTTGGCCTTCTGGAGCAGATTGAAAGCTATGCCCCTGACTGTCAGGTCAGATTTGGAAGTTTGAACTACACGGCCAACATCCGCAGAGACTTGATCTTCGACGGATTCGAGCCACAGCCGGGTGCGCCACACTGTCGCGATGGGTATGACCTAGCTCTGCCGCCGAACAGTACCCCAGAGGCTGCGCCCGCATCAGCTTCGACCCTTAGCTCGGAGCCAACTGCGCTAGTCGAGGACGGGTGGTTAGACACCACCTCAGGGGCTGCAGTCTCAACGGCGTTCGAGCCGAACACCAGCCTAACCCTCTGCGCAGCCCATGACTCCAAGGTGCCGGACTCTTTCCCGGACTCCGAATCCTCCGCGCCCCTGCCAATCGAATCCGATTGGGCGCCGATCATGGAATTCACCGCCGCGGATATCTTTCAGCACTCGCCCTTCGGTGACATTCTGAATTCACTAAGGTCTCTCTCTTTGTCAGGAGAGCCCTGGCCGGATTATGGCCAACAGGATTGGGATGCGGACGACGAAGAAATTCGACGCCCACCCACCACCCACTTCGTAGCCACTGTCGATGATTTAACCGACATGCTCGACTTTGACTCCGAAGACATCGACGGTATGGACGACGATGTAGGAGACGAACATGAACCAGCACCTATAGGGCACTGGAAAGCCACCTCATCATATGACATATACATGGTGGATACACCCAAAGAAGGCAATGGCGACGTGATAGCGGAGGATGACCCCTCCAAGAAGCAACCCAAACACCGACGTCAGCGGCGCCGCTCTAAGTCCCGCCAAAGCAAAAGTGGCGATACCGGCACAGGAGATAATAACACTCCGGATAGTGCCGAAGACAACAACAAACCCCTCTACCAAGATTTAGAGCAGGAGGATGGAGGAGCCAGCTCTCCTGAGAGAGCGGCAAACGGAGAGGGGGAGGATGACAATCACATGCCTCGGCGACGATGAATTCGCCGTACCAGAGGATCCCGTCGAACAAGAGCGCTTCAAGCGCCGGCTTATGGCCACGGCAAATAGCCTGAAGAAAAAGCAGCAACAGCTTCAAGCTGATCAAGATCTGCTAGCTGACAAATGGACTGAAGTCCTCGCGGCCGAGGAATATAAACTCGAGCGCCCCTCCAAGATTTACCCAAGGCGCATGTTACTACCCCGACTGGAGGAAGAAGCGTATGATACGGCTGATCGGCCACCTCGTGGCCGCGATAGAGGCATTCCAGCCAAAAGCTCAGCCTCCACCCCAACGCCATTCAAATAAAAAGGAATGGGGAGATACGCCAGACCTGCGAGACATATTGGAGGACAAGGCAATGCATTCAAGATTGATCTACGGATCACGAGGGAGCACCACTCTGCGAGACGACAAACGTCACGCCAGATACAGTAAAAGCAAATCCGGCCGGGCCGAACACAACGGGCAAGACCCATTCGAGCTGCGTCGCGATATAGCCCAATATAGAGGCGCCGCACACCCCTTATGCTTCACAGACGAAGTAATGGAACATCAATTCCCAGAAGGTTTCAAACCTGTAAATACTGAATCATACAACGGCACAACAGATCCCGCAGTATGGATTGAGGACTTCCTCCTCCACATCCACATGGCCCGCGGCGATGACTTACACGCCATCAAATACCTCCCACTAAAGCTCAAAGGACCAGCGCGGCATTGGCTTAACAGCTTGCCAGCGGACTCCATTAGCTGTTGGGAAGATCTGGAAGCCGCATTCCTCGTCAACTTTCAGGGCACTTATGTGCGACCACCAGACGCCGATGATTTGAGCCACATAATTTAGCAGCCAGAAGAGTCGGCCAGGCAATTCTGGACTCGGTTCCTTACAAAGAAAAATCAAATCGTCGACTGTCCGGATGCGGAGGCCTTAGCGGCCTTCGAGCACAACATCTGAGACGAGTGGCTAGCCCGGCACCTTGGTCAGGAAAAGCCGAAATCTATGGCAGCTCTCATGACGCTCATGACCCCCTTTTGTGCGGGAGAAGACAGCTGGCTGGCTTGCAGTAATAACATATCAAAGAACCATTGTACCTCCGATACCAAGGACGGCAATAGCAGGTCACGTCGCAACAAGCATAAGTGTCGCATTAACAGCGAAAAAACTGAGGATACGACAGTCAATGCTGGATTCAAAGGCTCTAAACCCGGTCAGCGGAAAAAGCCATTCAAACAAAGTACGCCGGGTCCGTCCAGCTTGGACCGTATACTTGATTGCTCGTGTCAAATACACGGCACCCCAGACAAGCCATCCAATCACACCAACAGGGATTGTTGGGTGTTCAAGCAGGCCGGCAAGTTAATTGCCGAAAACAAGGACAAGGGGCCGCATAACAATGACGAGGAGGAGCCCCGGCAGTCGCACACTGGAGGACAGAAGAGGTTTCCCCCGCAAGTGCGGACGGTGAACATGATATACGCAACCTACATCCCCAAGAGGGAGCGGAAGCGTGCGCTCAGGGACATATATGCGTTGGAGCCAGTCACCCCAAAGTTCAACCCTTGGTCCTCCTGTCCGATCACCTGCGATCGCAGGGACCACCCCACTAGTATTCGTCATGGCGGATTCGCCGCACTGGTCCTAGACCCAATCATCGATGGATTTCACCTCACTCGAGTCCTTATGGACGGCGGCAGCATCCTGAACCTGCTTTATCAGGACACAGTGCGCCAAATGGGTATAGACCCCTCAAGGATCAAACCCACAAAAACGACCTTTAAGGGCGTCATTCCAGGTGTAGAGGCCCATTGCACAGGCTCAATTACACTGGAAGTGGTCTTCGGATCCCCCGATAACTTCCGAAGCGAAGAGTTAATCTTCGATATAGTCCCGTTCCACAGTGGTTATCACATGCTGCTCGGGCGACCCGCATTTGCTAGATTCAATGCGGTACCGCATTATGCATACCTCAAGCTCAAGATGCCAGGACCTCGCGGAGTTATTACAGTCAATGGAAACACATAGCGCTCTCTCCGAATAGAGGAGCACACCGCAGCCCTCGCAGTAGAAACGCAAAGCAGCCTCTCAAGGCAATCAACCAGTTCGGCGCTTCACAGCCCGAACACCTTCAAGTGTGCTCAGGGCAATCGGCAAATAGACCGCCTGGCGCGATCTGAGCTCGTGTAGGAATACGGCGGCCACCCCAATCCCATCCCAACGGCGAAACTTGTGCCGCGCGTACATAATTACGCATTAAAAACACCATGGGCACAAGTGGGGAGGGGGGCACAACTACAGCACGCCCCAAGACGCGGCCTAAACCGCACTAGGGGCTTCTCATTCGGTTATTTTTCTTTTTCTTTCAGGACCTTAATCTCTGGAAACACGGTCCGGCAACACTATTGCCAAACACATGATGCAGCAACCAAGGAGGCAGAGAGCTACGTCATACCACGGAATTCCCAGGTTGATTACAGTAATGAGTGAAATATTCAATTTAATATCATTCCTCAGCTTGCCCTTGGAAGGGACATAGTCCTACTCTTTGCTTATCGCACTATCTGTATCACTCTGCTTTAACGCAATTTTTTAATAAACAATGCATGACATTACGACTATTATTGCATTCTTGTTATATATATGTATGTGTGTGTGTGTGTTCATTAATGATGCCTTGCAACCGTACACTATGGTACGACCAATACACCAGGGGCCTACGTACCCCACAATACGGTGTGAAAAGTCCGAACACTTTCACAAGTGCGGCACCCCAAACTTATAGCTTTATATGCATCAACTCCGAATCATGTCTTTGGTCAAATGTTGGGTTTGACCGGCTCCTATGTTTTGTTACCTTACGTTCCGCTCTATCGGCTAAGGTAGCGCTAGGAGAACTACTGCGATTGTGCCCTGGTTCTGCCGGGCTTAGCACCTCAGTAGAGAAAGCTAAAACTGACTGTCATGATAAGGCGAGAGACTGGTCGCTATTCGGTGAGGTTTATCGAGTCCCTAAAGACTTATGCCGCTTAGGGCGAGGGGCCGGCCCTGTCCGGCTTACAGGCGTGTATCGCGCCCTGAATTCGGCCTTCCGAATACCAGGGGCTTCGCCGAAATTTAAAAATATAGAATTATATGGCTAAGTGAGAGTGATAAAGCATTATTAGTCCGGTTGCCTTGTTCGTTGTGCTGAGCACCTCCCTTGAAGGACCCAAATATGGGAACAAGAGTGCTCAGGTTTATCCCAAACGCCCCAACACTCGTGGCATGGGGGCAGAAGCCAAGGACTAACCATCTCTCAGATTGGATAAACGGCCAAATAGAAGGTAATATTTCGAATTCACATAAGCGTTGCATAGCGCATATGAAACAAGTTTTCATCATACAGGATCACACGAGCAAGTTCACTCAAATATTACATCCTTTGAACATTTGTCCGCTACAAGACGAGCACCCTTCAGGACACCCTCATAATAAATTTCAGGGGTGCGATGCTCCTTGCCCTGCGGCGGCCCTTCCTTGATCAGTTTCACAACGTCTAGCTTGGCCCACTGCACCTTCACATGGGTGAAAGCCCGGCGTGCACCTTCGATGCAGACGGACTGCTTGATGACCTCCAGCCGTGGGCAGGCATCCACAAGCCGCCTCACTAGGCCGAAGTAGCTGCCGGAAGGACGTCGCCAGGCCACAGCCGGACTATAAGGCCTTCATGGTCTGTTCGGCCACCTTGTGCAGCTCGACCATCTGCTTTAGCTGGTCGCTCAGAGGCATTGGGTGTTCGGTCCCGGTATACTAAGACCAGAACAGCTTCTCCGTTGAGCTTCCCTCCTCGGCCTGGTAAAACTATGCGGCATCCGATACGCTGCGGGGCAAATCTGTGAATGCTCCTAGAGAGCTCTGAATTCGGGTAAGTAATCGGTAATTTACTTTTACATGCTTGCTCTGCATATAGAATGCCTTACCTGCCGCTATCTTCTTCATTGCGTCGACATCCTGGAGGGCCTTCTGGGCCTCGGCCTTGGCACTCTTTGCGCTCTCAAGGGCCGCGGCAAGCTCACACTCTCGTGTCTTTGAGTCAAGCTCCAACGCCTCGTGCTTCGTCACGAGAGCCTGGAGCTCTTGCCGCACCTCGCCCACCCGAGCCTCGTGCCTCTCTCGCTCGGTGCGCTCCTTGGCCGCTTTATCTTCGGCCCTGGTTAGTGCTTGCTTCAGGGCCGCCACCTCGGTCGTGGCCCCTGGCAAACATACAATGATCCTGTCATTTTGCAATCGCGTCCTTTTTTATATATACATATCTATAGACGGGGTATTCCTTACCCTTGTTCTCCTCGAGCTGCCTTTTGGCAAGGCCGAGCTCTTTCCTGAACCCCTCGAGGTCCTGCTTCAGTACAGCGACCTCCGCAGTTAGCGCGACGGACGCCAGCAGCGAAGCCTGCATATGCATATTGACATACTTATATTAGACTCCTGCGATATTATTTGATCCTCTGTTCGGCTTTTCTTTGTGAACACCGAACAAAGCATCAGGGGCTACTGTCTATGCGGTAATATTTCTACTACATTTTTAACACTTACCTCGAAGCCTGTTAGAAGGCTGGCACGGGCTTCAGTCAATCCGCTCTTGGCGGACTGAACCTTCTGGATCACCGCACTCATGATAGTGCGGTGCTCTCGCGCTCCTCCAGCAGATTGTCCGGCGCCTCTAGAAGGACAGAGGTCACCGGCACAGGCGTCTTGCCCCTCTTAGAAGGAGGCCGCCTGCCCGAGCCTGGAACCGCTGGAGGTTCCGGTGCGGTGTTCGGCTGAGGGCCGAACTCGGAGCTCTCAGGGGCCCTGTCCCCTCGGCTCCCGGAGTCCGGAAGGTCGCCTTGAGGCGCCTCCGGGACTGTCTCCCCTCGATCCGGTGCCTCTTGAGACAACACCTCGGCGTCGTCGGCAGGATGAGGGGAGGTGGCGGTCGGGACTGGATCGCTATCCATGTCCAACAAGCCCAAGGAGCCGTCCGATGATACATCGATACTGGCTCGTGGCAGCCTGCATAATTGCGTTCGGCGTTAGGGAAAGAAGTGCAACGAAGGAATCCTATGAGTTACTCTGGTATCAGAATACTTACGATCTCCCCGGGGGCTTGACCCTGGGCAACCACTCATCTTCGCCTTCATCGGTGGCGGTGGAACCGTCCGGAAGGAGAGTCCTTCCCTTCTTGGACCCTCCGGCCTCCCCGGTTGGGGCGGACTTCCCTTTCTTGTCTCCCCCAGTCGGTAGGGGAGCATCTTCTTATTCTTCTTCCTCGTCTTTGGGGGAAGAGTGCGCCGCAGAGTCATCGGACGGTGAGTCCGACGACGCCTGGCGTCGGGAACTCTTTCGGGTTCCCTTGGCCTTCTTGGTCTTCTCCGGCACCGTATAAGGGGCCGGAGTCAACATCTTCGCCGGAAGAGCATCTGCGGGGACTTCGGGCAAAGGAGCCGGACAGTCGATCTGTCCGGCCATCTTCTGCCAGTCCTGTCAAAGGTACGGGAGTTTAGATCCCGCATAGAGTCAATCTATATAAAAAATAAGTATCCTGTGAAAGGTAAAGCATCTTACCGCACTGTCTTGGCGCTTCGCGCTGAATATGCGATCCTTAGTAATAGGGGGGGGCCTCGGCACTTTTGAACAGCACCCTCCAGGCATCTTCATGAGTCGTGTCGAAGAGCCTGTTCAGAGTTCGGTGCTGCGCCGGATTGAACTCCCACAAGTTGAACTCCCGTTGTTGGCACGGCAGTATCCGGCAGATGAGCATAACTTGGACTATGTTGACAAGCTTGAGCTTCTTGTTCACCATGTTTTGAATACATGTTTGGAGTCCGGTCAGCTCTTTTGAACTACCCCAGGACAGGCCCTTCTCTTTCCAGGAGGTGAGCCGCGTGGGGATGCCAGATCGGAACTCGGGGGCCGCTGCCCATGCAGGGTCGCGCTGCTCGGTGATATAGAACCATCCCGATTGCCACCCCTTTATGGTTTCCACAAAGGAGCCCTCGAGCCATGTAATGTTGGGCATCTTGCCCACCATGGCGCCTCCGCACTCCGCCTGGCGGCCGCCCACCACCTTTTGCTTGACATTGAAGGTCTTCAGCCATAAGCCGAAGTGGGGCTTGATGTGGAGGAAGGCCTCACACACGACGATAAACGTTGAGATGTTGAGGATGAAGTTCGGGGCCAGATCGTGGAAATCCAGGCTGTAATAAAACATGAGACCCCGGACGAAGGGATGGATAGGGAATCCCAGTCCGCGGAGGAAATGGGTGAGGAATACTACCCTCTCATGGGGCCTGGGGGTGGGGATGAGCTGCCCCTCATCTGGGAGTCGGTGCGCGATGTCGTCGGGCAGGTATCCGGCTCTCCTCAGTTTCTTGATGTCTCCCTCCGTGACAGAGGAGACCATCCACCTGCCTCCCGCTCCGGACATGATTGGAGAAGGTCGAGGTGGGAAGTGCGGACTTGGGCGCTAGAGCTCGAGTGTGCGAAAACGGATGGGTATGGGAGGAAGAAGGCGTGGATAGAAAGGTGAATCCTTATCCCTTTATATGGGCGGACGAAACTAAGCGTCCCCACTTGCCTGGTAAAACTCCCTTATCCCCCAAGCGCCGCAATTGATGGCGCGGTTGGGTTACCCACGCCCGTATTGATGAGAATCCCGTAATAAGGGGACACGATCTCTGCTTTGACAAGACGTGTCGAAAAACTGCCTCGCGTTATGTGCGGGGCTGGTTAAAAGAAACGGTTCGAATAATCACCGGGCCATGACGTAGCATCATGCTGCCAAAACAAGCCAGCAAATTAGATCTGCGAAAATATTATTCTCTCTACGGTGGAAGGTGGAACTTATTTTGCAGGGTCGGACACTATCCTCGTATTCAAATTCTTCTGTGATGTATTCGGAGAAGGAACCCGCCTTGCAATGCCGAAGACAATACTGCGCCGGACTCATCGTCATTGAAGCCTGGTTCGGGGGCTACTGAGGGAGTCCTGGATTAGGGGGTCTCCGGAAAGCCGGACTGTTAGACTATGAGGATACAAGATTGAAGACTTCGTCTCGTGTCCGGATGGGACTCTACTTGGCGTGGAAGGCAGGCTAGGCAATACGGATATGGGTATTTCCTCCTTTGTAACTGACCTTGTGTAACCCTAACCCTCTCCGGTGTCTATATAAACCGAAGGGTTTTAGTCCGTAGGACAACAACCATAACATACAATCATACCATAGGCTAGCTTCTAGGGTTTAGCCTCTCTGATCTCGTGGTAGATCTACTCTTGTACTACCCATATCATCATTATCAATCAAGCAGGACGTAGGGTTTTACCTCCATCAAGAGGGCCCGAACCTGGGTAAAACATCATGTCCCCTGCCTCCTATTACCATGGCCTAGACGCACAGTTCGGGACCCCCTACCCGAGATTCGCCGGTTTTGACACCGACAGTTGGGTTTTATCTTAATGAACATTAGTAGTTGCAGATGCTTGCTAATAGTTCCAATCATAAGTGCATAGAATTACAAGTCAGGGACATGCTAGCAGTGGCCTCTCCCACATAATACTTGCTATCGGTCTAGTAAAGTAGTCAATTGCTTAGGGGCAATTTCACAACTCCTACCACCACTTTTCCACACTCGCTATATTTACTTATTTGTTTCTTTATATAAACAGCCCCTACTTTTTATTTACGTACTCTTTATTATCTTGCAAACCTATCCAACAACACCTACAAAGTACTTCTAGTTTCATACTTGTTCTAGGTAAAGCGAACGTCAAGCGTGCGCAGAGTTGTATCGGTGGTCGATAGAACTTGAGGGAATATTTGTTCTACCATTAGCTCCTCGTTGGGTTCGACACTCTTATTTATTGAAAACTGTTGCGATCCCCTATACTTGTGGGTTATCAAGACCTTTTTCTGGCACCGTTGCCGGGGAGCAATAGCGTGGGGTGAATATTCTCGTGTGTGCTTGTTTGCTTTATCACTAAGTAATTTTTATTTGCTGTTCTTAGTTGTTCTTTATCTTTAGTTATGGATATGGAACACGAAATACTAAAAAAATTAGGTGTACTTGCTACTCATGGAGATGGGGAACCTCCTAGAACCCTTGATGCTGGTTATGTGAAAAATATTATGTACTACTTTAATAATACTGAGAAAACCCCATTCAATTATGTAATGGGAGTAACGTTGGATCAACGTGAATACTTTAGGGATTACCGCTTGACACAAAAAGGGAAACTATTATGGGATGAAATTCATATATTGAATTGGTATGCTAGGCAACTATGCTTGAGATATGATTATACTTGTTGCTCTAAGATGAAGGCTCCACACCTTCCCTTTTTATGCGGATTTAATGATAATAAAACCTTAGCTTCTTATGCTAGAGGTATATATGATTACTATGATGTGGAACAAATAGAAGAATTTGTTGCTTTCATGGGTGCTTATGAAATTGAATCTATGTTTAAAGAGTTTGAAGATTTTGATGATTCGGTTTATAGACCTGAAAATTTAGCTATCCTTAAATATTGCTATGAGAATTATGAATACAATTACAATATTAATGCACTTATTGAGAAAGTCTCCACTGTCCAAGAAGAGACTAATATTTTGCAGGAGTCTATGGAAGAAGAAATTGATGAAACTGTGAGCTCATTGGATGAGAAAGATGAGGAGAAGAGCGAAGAACAAAAGGATGAAGAGCGGATTGATCACCCGTGCCCACCTTCTAATGAGAGTAACTCTTCAAATCATACATTGTTTAATTTCCCTTCATGCTTACCGAAGGATGAATGCTATGATAATTGCTATGATCCCGTCGATTCTTTTGAAATATCCCTTTTTGATGATGCTAGCTATGCTTGTGGCCAAGATGCCAATATGAATTATGCTTATGGAGATGAACTTGCTATAGTTCCTTATGTTAAACATGAAATTGTTGCTATTGCACCCACACATGATAGTCCTATTATCTTTTTGAATTCTCCAAACTACACTATATCGGAGAAGTTTGCTCTTATTAAGGAATATATTGATGGGTTGCCTTTTACCATTGCACATGATGATTTTGCTGAGTATAATATGCATTTGCTTGCCACTCCTACTTGCAATTATTATGAGAGAGGAACTATATCTCCACCTCTGTATGTTTCCAATATGATAAATTTGCAAGAAACTGTTTATACTATGCATTGGCCTTTACTATGTGTGCATGAATTGTTCTTTTATGACATGCCGATGCATAGGAAGAGAGTTAGACTTCTTCATTACTTGATATATGTTGCTTTGTGCTCACTACTAAATGCCAAATCATTGCTAATTAAAATTGGCTTTGATATACCTTGGGATCCGGGTGGATTCTCTACTTGAGCACTTTATGCCTAGCTTAATGGATTTAAAGAAAGCGCTGCCAGGGAGACAACCCGGAAGTTTTAGAGAGTCATTTATTTCCGTTATGTGCTTTTATAAAGTTTAGAAATAAAAATAATGTGCCAAGGTTTGCCTTTAGGATGTTTACATTTGCTTGATGGTTTGTACGGTGCAGGACAGCATCTTTGGCTGTAGTGCGCGATTTTACATATTTAGCTGGAACATCAAATGGTTATGATTCTTTTTGAAATGTCTTCCTATACAAATTGTTTATTTTTCCTAATTTTGGTACAATTTTTCAAGTATCAGAAGTATGGTGAATGTTCAGATTATTACAGACTGTTCTATTTTAGACAGATTCTGTTTTTGATGCATAGTTTGCTTATTTTGATGAAACTATCAATTTATATTAGTGGATTAAGCCATGAAAAAGTTATACTACAGTAGACACAATGCAAAAACAAAATATGAATTGGTTTGCAACAGTACTTAGAGTAGTGATTTGCTTTATTATACTAACGGATCTTACTGAGTTTTCTGTTGAAGTTTTGTGTGGATGAAGTGTTCGATGATCGAGAAGGTCTCCATGTGAGAAGAAGGAAGAGAGGCAAGAGCTCAAGCTTGGGGATGCCCGAGGCACCCCAAGTAAATATTCAAAGAGACTCAAGCGTCTAAGCTTGGGGATGCCCCGGAAGGCATCCCCTCTTTCTTCAACAAGTATCTGTATGTTTTCGGATTCGTTTTGTTAATGCGATATGTACAATCTTGGAGCGTCTTTTGCATTTAGTTTTCATTTTTATTTTATGCACCATGCTGGTATGAGATAGTCCTTGGTTGATTTATAGAATTCTCTATGCACTTCACTTATATCTTTTGAGTATGGCTTTATAGAATGCTTCATGTGCTTCACTTATATCATTTGAAGTTTGGATTGCCTGTTTCGCTTTACATAGACAACCACCATTTGTAGAATTCTCTTTTGCTTCACTTAGATTTGTTGGAGCATGGGCATATCTTTTGTAGAAAGAATTAAACTCTTTTGCTTCACTTATATCTATTTAGAGAGATGACAGGAACTGGTCATTCACATGGTTAGTCATAAAATCCTACATAAAACTTGTAGATCACTGAGTATGATATGTTTGATTTCTTGCAATAGTTTTGCGATATAAAGATGGTGATATTAGAGTCATGCTAGTGGGTAGTTGTGGATTAGTAGAAATACTTGTTGAGGGAGTCCTGGATTAGGGGGTATCCGGGCAGCCGGATCATATCCTTTGGCCGGACTGTTGGACTATGAAGATACAAGATTGAAGACTTCGTCCCGTGTCCGGATAGGACTCTACTTGGCGTGGAAGGCAAGCTAGGAAATACGGATATGTATATCTCCTCCTTTGTAACCGACCTTGTGTAACCCTAGCCCCCTCCGGTGTCTATATAAACTGGAGGGTTTTAGTCCGTAGGACAAGATACAATCATACCATAGGCTAGCTTCTAGGGTTTAGCCTCTCCGATCTCGTGGTAGATCAACTCTTGTAATACCCATATCATCAAGAATAAATCAAGCAGGACGTAGGGTTTTACCTCCATCAAGAGGGCCCGAACCTGGGTAAAACATCGTGTCCCCTGCCTCCTGTTACCATCCGCCTTAGACGCACAGTTCGGGACCCCCTACCCGAGATCCGCCGGTTTTGACACCGACATTGGTGCTTTCATTGAGAGTTCCTCTGTGTCGTCGCCCTTAGGCTTGATGGCTCCTACAATCGTCGATAGCGATGCATTCCAGGGTGAGACTTTTCTCCCCGAACAGATCTTTGTTTCGGCGGCTTCGCACTGCGGGCCAACTCGCTTGGCCATCTGGAGTAGGTCGAAAGTTACGCCCCTGGCCACCAGGTCAGGTTTGGAAGCTTAAACTACACGGCCGATATCCGCGGAGACTTGATCTTCGACGGATGCGAGCCCCTGCCTTGCGCACCACGCGGTCTCGATGAGTACAATCTAGCTCTACCATTGGACAGTGTTCAAGAAATCGCACCGGCAGCCGCTCCGACCCTCAATTTGGAGCCAGTTGCGCCATCCATGGACGGGTGGACAGACCCCGCCACGAAGACTGTATCCTCTGCGGCAATCGAGCCAAACATTGACCTTACCCTTCACGAGAGCCATTTTGCCAAACTTCCGGATCCTTCTCTGGCCACGGACTCCAAACCGCCTGCCCCCGTTCCTATCGAATCCGATTGGGCGCCGATCATGGAGTTTACCTCTGCGAATATTTTTCAGCACTCGCCCTTTGGCGACATACTGAACTCATTAAGGTCACTCTCCTTGTCAGGACAGTCCTGGCCGAACTACGTCCGGCAGGATTGGGATGCGGATGACGAAGAAATTCGCCGCCCACCCACCACCCACTTAGTAGCCATTGTCGATGACTTAACCGACATGCTCGACTTCGACTCCGAAGACAACGACGATATGGATGATGATGCGGGAGGCAAAGAGGAACCACTGCCCACAGGGCACTGGACAACCACCTCATCATATGACATATACATGGTGGACACACCCAAAGAAAGCAATGGCGATGGGACAGCGGAGGATGACCCCTCCAAGAAGCAACCCAAGCGTCGGCGTCAGCAGCGCCGCTCTAAGTCCCGCCAAGGCAAAAGCGGTGATACCGGCACCGGAGATAATAGCACTCCGGACAGTGTCGAAGACAACAACAATCTCATCCAGCAAGATTTAGAGCAGGAGGATGGAGAGACCAGCCCTCCTGAGAGAGGGGCCGATGGAGAGGCGGAGGATGATAATTACATGCCTCCCTCCGAAGATGAGGCAAGTCTCGATGATGAAGAATTCGTCGTGCCTGAGGATCCCGTCGAACAAGAGCGCTTCAAGCGCCGGCTTATAGCCACGGCAAATAACCTTAAGAAACAGCAGCAACAGCTTCAAGCTGATTAGGATTTGCTAGCTGACAGATGGACTGAAGTCCTGGCGGCCGAGGAATATAAACTCGAACGCCCCTCCAAGAGTTACCCAAAGTGCAGGTTGCTATCCCGACTGGAGGAGGAAGCACCTAAACCTACATTCCCAGTGTATGACGTGGCTGATCAGCCACCTCATGGCCGCGAGAGAGAGGCATTCCAGCCAAAAGCTCAGCCCGCACCCCGGTGCCATTCAAATAAAAAGGCATGGGGAAATACGCCAGACCTGCGAGATGTATTGGAGGACAAAGCAAAACACACAAGATCAATCTACGGATCACGAGGGCGCGCCACTCTGCGAGACGATCATCATCACGCCGGATATAGTAAAAGTAAGTCTGGCCGGGCCAAACACAGCGGGCAAGACTCATTTGAGCTGCCACGCGATATAGCCCAGTATAGAGGCACCGCACACCCCTTATGCTTCACAGACGAAGTAATGGATCATCAAATCCCAGAGGGTTTCAAACCAGTAAATATAGAATCATACGACGGCACAACAGATCCTGCGGTATAGATCGAGGATTTCCTCCTGCACATCCACATGGCCCGCGGTGATGTCCTACACGCCATCAAATACCTCCCACTCAAACTCAAAGGACCAGCTCAGCATTGGCTCAACTTCTTGCCAGCAGAGTCCATTGGCTATTGGGAAGATCTGGAAGCCGCATTCCTCGACAACTTTCAGGGCACTTACGTGCGACCACCAGATGTCGATGACTTCAGCCACATAATTCAGCAGCCAGAGGAATCGGCCAGGAAATTCTGGACACAGTTCCTAACAAAGAAAAATCAAATCATCGAATGTCCGGATGCAGAGGCCCTAGCAGCTTTCAAGCACAACACCGGCGACGAGTGGCTAGCTCGGCACCTTGGTCAGGAAAAGCCGGAATCTATGGCAGCCCTCATGACACTCATGACCCGCTTTTGTGCGGGAGAAGATAGCTGGCTGGTTCGCAGTAATAACATATAAAAGAACCATGGTACTTCGGATACCAAGGACGGCAATGGCAGGTCACGTCGCAACAAACATAAGTGCCACATTAACAGCGACAATACTGAGGATACGACAGTCAATGCCGGATTCAAAGGCTCTAGACCCGGTCAACGGAAAAAGCCATTCAAAAGAAGCACTCCGGGCCCGTCCAGTTTGGACCGTATACTCGATCGCTTGTGTCAAATACATGGCACCCCCGACAAGCCAGCCAACCGCACCAACAGGGATAGTTGGGTGTTCATGCAGGCTAGCAAATTAAATGCCGAAAACAAAGATAAGGGGTCACATAGCGATGACGAGGAGGAGACCCGGCAGCCGAACATCGGAGGACAGAAGAGGTTCCCCCCACAAGTGCGGACGGTGAACATGATATATGCAACCCACATCCCCAAGAGGGAGCGGAAGCGTGCGCTCAGGGACGTATATGCGTTGGAGCCAGTCGCCCCAAAGTTCAACCCATGGTCCTCCTGTCTGATCACCTTCGATCGCAGGGACCACCCCACTAGTATCCGTCATGGCGGATTCGCCGCACTGGTCCTAGACCCAATCATTGATGGATTTCACCTCACTCGAGTCCTCATGGACGGCGGCAGCAGCCTGAACCTGCTTTATCAGGACACAGTGCACAAAATGGGTATAGACCCCTCAAGGATCAAACCCACAGAAACGACCTTTAAAGGCGTCATACCAGGTGTAGAGGCCCATTGCACAGGCTCCGTCACACTAGAAGTGGTCTTCGGATCCCCGGATAACTTCCGAAGCGAAGAGTTAATCTTCGACATAGTCCCGTTCCGCAGTGGCTACCATGCACTGCTCGGGCGAACCGCATTTGCGAGATTCAATGCGGTACCGCATTATGCGTATCTCAAGCTCAAGATGCCAGGACCTCAGGGGGTCATCACAGTCAATGGAAACACAGAGCGCTCTCTCCGCATGGAGGAGCACACTGCGACCCTCGCAGCAGAAGCGCAAAGCAGCCTTTTAAGGCAATCCACTAGTTCGGCGGTCAAGGACCCAGACACCGTCAAGCGCGCCCGGAGTAATCCCCAACTAGACCACCTGGCACGTTCCGAGCTCGCATAGCAATGCAGACCCCACCCCGGTCCCAGCCAAACGGCGAAATTCATGCCACGCGTACATAATTACGCATTAAAAATACCATGGGCACAGGTGGGGAGGGGGCACAACTATGGCACGCCCCAAGACGCGGCTTAAACCGCATTAGGGGCTTCCGCTTTGTTAATTTTCTCTTTCAGGACTTTAATCTCTGGAAACCCTGTCCGGCAGCATGATTGCCAGACACATGATGCAGCAACCAAGGAGGCAGAAAGCTACGTCACACCACGGAACTCCCAGGTGGATTACGATAACGAGTGAAATATTTGCTTTAATACTATTCCTCAGCTTGCCCTTGGAAGGGACATGTCAAACAGTCCTACTTTTTCTTATCACACTACTTGTATCATTCTGCTTTCACGCACCTTCTTGAGTAAACAATGCATAGCATTAAGACTATTATTGCATTCTTCCTTTATATATATATATATGTTCATTCATGACATCTAGGACCGTACACTCTGGTACGGCCAATACGCTAGGGGCTTAAGCATACCCCATAATACGGCGTGAGAAGTCCGAACACTTTCGATAGTGCGGCACCCCGAACTTATAGCATTATATGCATCAACTCCGAATATTGTCTTGGGTCAATAGTTGGGTTTGCCCGCCTCCCATGTTTTGGTACCTTACGTTCCGCTATATCTGCTAAGGTAGCACTGGGAGAACTACTGCGATTGTGCCCCGGTTCTGCTGGGCTAAGCACCTCAGAAAAGAAAGCTAAAACTGACTGTCATGATAAGGCGAGAGACTGGTAGCTGTTCGAGACGTTTTCAAGTCCCTAAAGACTTATGCCGCTTAGAATGAGGAGTCGGCCATGTCCGGCTTAAAGGCGTGCATCGCACCCCGAATTCGGCCTTCCGAATACTAAGGGCTTCACCGAAATTTAAAATTATAGAATTCTATGGCTAAGTGAGAGTGATAATGCATTATAGTCCGATTTCCTTGTTCGTTGTGCTGAGCACCTCCCTCGAAGGACCCAAAAATGGGAACAATAGTGCTCAGGTTTATCCCGAACACCCCAGCACTTGTGGCGTGGGGGCAAAAGCCGACGACTAGCCATCTCTCAGATTTGATTAATAGCCAAATAGAAGGTAATATTTTAAATTCAAACAAGTGTTGCATAGCGCATATGAACAAGTTTTCATAATACAGGATTACACGAGCAAGTTTACTCAAATATTACATCTTTCGTACACTCGTCCGCTACGAGACAGGCACCCTTCAGGACACCCTCATAGTACATCTTCGGGTGGCGATGCTCCTTGCCCTGCGGCGGCCCTTCCTTCACCAGCTTCACGGCGTCCATCTTGGCCCATTGCACCTTCACACGGGCGAAAGCCCGGCGTGCACCTTCGATGCAGACGGACCGCTTGATGACTTCCAGCCGTGGGCAGGCATCCACAAGCCGCCTCACCAGGCCAAAGTAGCTATTGGGAAGGGCGTTTCATGGCCTGTTTGGCCGCCTTGTGCAGCTCGACCAGTTGCTTCAGCTGGTCGCTCAGAGGCATCGGGTGTTCGGTCCCAGTATACTGAGACCAAAGCAGCTTCTCCGTTGAGCTTCCCTCCTCGGCCTGGTAAAACTGTGCGGCATCCGACACGCTGCGGGGCAAATCTGCGAATGCTCCTGGAGAACTCCGAATTTTGGTAAGTAACAAGTAATTTACTTTCACATGCTTGCTTTGCATATAGAATGTCTTACCCTCCGCTATCTTCTTCATCGCATCAATCTCCTGGAGGGCCTTTTGGGCTTTGGCCTTGGCACTCTTTGCACTCTCAAGGGCTGTGGCAAGCTCGGACTCCCGCGTCTTCAAGTCACGCTCCAACGCCTCGTGCTTCGTCACGAGAGCGTGGAGCTCTTTCTGCACCTCGCCCACCCATGCCTCTTGCCTCTCCCGCTCGGTGCACTCCTGGGCCGCTTTGTTTTCAGCCTCGGATAGCGCTTGCTTCAGGGTTGCCACCTCGGTAGTGGCCCCTGGCAAATTTACAGTGATCCTGTCATTTTGCAATCGCATTCTTTATATATATATCCATAGACTAGGTGTTACTTACCTTTATTCTCCTCGAGCTACCTCTTGGCAAGGCCGAGCTCTTCCTTGGACCCTTCTAGGTCCTGCTTCAGTGTGGCGACCTCTGCAGTCAGTGTGGCAGAGGCCAGCAGCGAAGCCTGCATACACATATAGACATATTTATATTAGACTCCTGCGATATTGTTTGATCCTCTGTTCTGCTTTTCTTTGTGAACACCGAACAGAGCATCAGGGGCTACTGTCTATGCGGTAATATTTTTTCTATATTTCAAATACTTACCTCAAAGCCTGTTAGAAGGCTGGCACAGGCTTCAGTTAGCCCGCTCTTGGCGGCCTGAACCTTCTGGATCACCGCACTCATAATAGTGCGGTGCTCTTCGTCGATAGAAGCGCTGTGAAGCGCTCCCAGCAGACTGTCCGATGCCTCTGGATGGATAGGGGTCACCGGCACAGGCGTCTTGCCCCTTTTGGAAGGAGGCCGCCTGCCTGAGTCCGGAACCACTGGAGGTTCCGGTGCGGTGTTCGGCTGAGGGCCGAACTCGGAGCCCTCGGGAGCCTTACCCCCTCTGCTCCTGGAGTCCGGAAGGTCACCTTGAGGCGCCTCCGGGACTGTCTCCCCTCGACCCGGTACCTCTCTGGACAGTACCTCGGCATTGTCCGTTGGGCAAGGGGAGGTGGCGGTCGGAAGTGGATCGCTATCCATATCCGATGAGCCCAAGGAGCTGCCCGATGATACATCGATACGGGCTCGTGGCGGTCTGCATAATCATAATTCGACGTTAGTAGAAGCAGTGTGACAAAGGCATGCTATGAGTTACTCTGGCATCCGTATACTTACGACTTCGCCAGGGACTTGGCCCTGAGCAGCCACTCGTCTTCGCCTTCGGCGGCGGTGGAGTAGTCCGGAAGGAGAGTCCTTCCCTTCTTGGACCCTTCGCCCCCCCCCCCCCGGTTGGGGCGACCTTCCTTTTCTTGTCTACCCCGACTGGAGGGAGAGCATCTTCATCTTCCTCCTCGTCTTCGGGGGAGGAGTGCATCGCAGAGTTATCGGATGATTAGTCCGATAACACCTGGCGTCGAGAACTCTTTCGGGTTCCCTTGGCCTTCTTGGTCTTCTCCGGCACCTTGTAAGGAACCGGAGTCAGCATCTCCGTCAGGAGAGCGTCCGCAGTGTCTTTGGGCAGAGGGGCCGGACAGTTAATCTGCCCCAACGTCTCCACCCAGTCCTGTCAAAGGCATGGAGCTCAGACCCCGCACATGATTAAGCTAGGGGAAATAAAATATCCTACCGGATGTATAGAACTCACCGAATGCGATGGGCGCTTTGCACTTAGCCCGCGGGCCTCGGTGAGAGAGGGAGGGACCTCGGCACCTTGAACATCACCCTCCAGACATCCTTTTGCGTCATGTCGAAGAGCTCGCTCAGAGTCTGGTGCTGGGCCAGGTCGAACTCCCACAAATTGAAGTCCCGTTGCTGACACGGGAGGATCCGGCAGACGAGCATGACTTGGACTATATTGACAAGCTTGAGCTTCTTGCTTGCCATATTCCGGATACATTTCTGGAGTCCGTCCAGCTCCACCGATGAAGCCCACGATAGGCCCTTCTCTCTCCAGGAGGTGAGCCGTGTGGGGATTCTGGATCGAAACTCGGGGGCAGCCACCCAGTTGGTGTCACGCGGCTCGGTGATGTAGAACCACGCTGATTGCCACCCCTTTTTGGTCTCCACGAAGGAGCCTTCAAGCCATGTAACGTTGGGCATCTTGCCCACCATGGCTCTGCCGCATTCTGCTTGTTGGCCTCCCACCACCTTCGGCTTGATATTGAAGGTCTTTAACCACAGGCCGAAGTGGGGCCGGATGCGGAGGAAAGCCTCACACACGACGATGAATGCTGAAATGTTGAGGATGAAGTTTGGGTCCAGATCATGGAATTCCAGCCCGTAGTAAAACATGAGACCGCGGATGAATGGATGGAGGGGAAACCCCAGTCCGCGGAGGAAGTGGTGGAGAAAGACTACCCTCTTGTGAGGTTCCGGGGTAGGAACGATCTGCCCCGCAGAGGGCAGCCGATGCGCGATATTCGAGGCTACGTATCCGGCTCCGCGCAGCTTTTTGATGTGACCCTCCGTGATAGAGGAAGCCATCCACTTGCCTCCCGCTCCGGACATGTTTGGAGAAGGTTGAGGAGAAGGATGTGGGCTTGGGCATTAGAGCTCGAGTGCGCAAGAACGGATGAGCAAGAAGGAAGAAGGCGTGGGTAGAAAAAGGTTAAACCTTATCCCTTTATAAGAGCGGCCGAAACTATGCACCCCCACTAGCCTGGTAAAACTTGCTTATCCCCCAAGCGCCGTAATTGATGGCGCAGTTGGGTTACCCGCACCCGTATTGATGAGAATCCTGTAATAAGGGGGACACGATCTCTGCTTTGACAAGACGTGTCAAGAAACTGCCTCGCATTATGTGCGAGGCTAGTTAAAGGAAACGGTTCGAATAATCACCGGGCCATGACATGATGTCATGTTGCCAAAACGTGTCAGCAGATTAGATTTGTGGAAATATTATTCTCTCTACGATGGTATGTGGAATTTATTTTGCAGGGTCGGACACTATCCTTGTATTCAAATTTTTCCGTGGTGTATTCGGAGGAGGAACCCGCCTTGCAATGCCGAAGACAACACTGCGCGCCGGACTCATCGTCATTGAAGCCTGGTTCAGGGGCTACTGAGGGAGTCCTGGATTAGGGGGTATCTGGGCATCCGGATCATATCCGTTGGCCGGACTGTTGGACTATGAAGATACAAGATTGAAGACTTCGTCCCGTGTCCGAATAGGACTCTACTTGGCGTGGAAGGCAAGCTAGGCAATACGGATATGTATATCTCCTCCTTTGTAACCGACCTTGTGTAACCCTAGCCCCCTCCGGTGTCTATATAAACTGGAGGGTTTTAGTCCATAGGACAAGATACAATCATACCATAGGACAGCTTCTAGGGTTTAGCCTCTCCGATCTCGTGGTAGATCAACTCTTGTAATACCCATATCATCAAGAATAAATCAAGCAGGATGTAGGGTTTTACCTCCATCAAGAGGGCCCAAACCTGGGTAAAACATCATGTCCCCTGCCTTCTGTTACCATCCGCCTTAGACGCACAGTTCGGGACCCCCTACATGAGGTCCGCCAGTTTTGACACCGACACTTGTGTTGAGGTTTGTGATTCCCGTAGCATGCATGTATGGTGAACCGTTATGTAACGAAGTTGGAGCATGAGGTATTTATTGATTGTCTTCCTTATGAGTGGCGGTCGGGGACGAGCGATGGTCTTTTCCTACCAATCTATCCCCCTAGGAGCATGCGCGTAGTACTTTGTTTCGATGACTAATAGATTTTTGCAATAAGTATGTGAGTTCTTTATGAATAATGTTGAGTCCATGGATTACACGCACTCTCACCCTTCCACCATTGCTAGCCTCTCTAGTACCGCGCAACTTTCGCCGGTACCATAAACCCACCATATACCTTCCTCAAAACATCCACCATACCTACCTATCATGGCATTTCCATAGCCATTCTGAAATCTATTGCCATGCAACTTCCATCATCATCATATACATGACTTGAGCATTCATTGTCATATTGCTTTGCATGATCGTAAGATAGCTAGCATGATGTTTTCATGGCTTGTCCGTTTTTTATGTCATTGCTATGCTAGATCATTGCACATCCCGGTACACCGCCGGAGGCATTCATGTAGAGTCATATCTTTGTTCTAGATAACGAGTTGTAATATTGAGTTGTAAGTAAATAAAAGTGTGATGATCATCATTATTAGAACAATGTCCCATGTGAGGTTATCAAAATAAAAGTGGCCAAAGAAGCCCCCCCCCAAAGAGAGAGGCCAAACAAGCCTAAAAAACAAAAAAAACAAAAAAACAAAAAAAAATGAGAGAAAAAGAGAGAAGGGGAAATGTTACTATCCTTTTCCCACACTTGTGCTTTAGAGTAGCACCATGTTCTTTATATAGAGAGTCTCTTGAGTTATCACTTTCATATACTAGTGGGAATTTTCATTATAGAACTTGGCTTGTATATTCCAACGATGGGCTTCCTCAAATGCCCTAGGTCTTCATGAGCAAGCAAGTTGGATGCACACCCACTTAGTTTCAGTTAGAGCTTTCATATACTTATAGATCTAGTGCATCCGTTGCATGGCAATCCCAACTCACTCACATTGATATCTATTGATGGGCATCTCCATAGCCCGTTGATACGCCTAGTTGATGTGAGACTATCTTCTCCTTTTTGTCTTCTCCACAACCACCATTCTATTCCACCTATAGTGCTATGTCCATGGCTCACGCTCATGTATTGCGTGAAAGTTGAAAAGTTTTGAGAACGTCAAAAGTATGAAACAATTGCTTGGATTGTCATCGGGGTTGTGCATGATGTGAATATTTTGTGTGGTGAATATGGAGCATAGCCAGACTATATGATTTTGTAGGGATAACCTTCTTTGGCCATGTTATTTTGAAAATACATGATTGCTTTATTAGTAGGCTTGAATTATTATTGTTTTTATGTCAAATTTATAGACTATTGCTTTGAATCACTCGTATCTTAATATTCATGCCATGATTAGACATATGATCAAGATTATGCTAGGTGGCATTCCACATCAAAAATTGTCTTTTTTATCATTTACCTACTCGAGGACGAGCAGGAATAAAGCTTGGGGATGCTCATACGTCTCCGTCGTATCTATAATTTTTCATTGTTCCATGCCAATATTCTTCAACTTTCATATACTTTTGGCAACTTTTTATACTATTTTTGGGACTAACATATTGATCCAGTGCCCAGTGCCAGTTCCTGTTTGTTGCATGTTTTTTTGCTTCGCAGAATATCCATATCAAATGGAGTCCAAACGGAATAAAAACTGACGGAGACATTTTTTTGGAATATATATGATTTTTGGGAAGAAAAATCCACGTGAGACGGTGCCCGAGGTGGCCACGAGGCAGGAGGGCGCGCCTGCCCCCCCCCCAGGCGCGCCCCTGACCCTCGTGGGCTAGCCATAAGGCGGTTGATTCCCTTCTTTCGCCGCAATAAAGCTAATTTCCGGATAGAAAGTGTCAAAATTCCAGCCCAATCGGAGTTACGGATCTCCGGGAATATAAGAAACGGTGAAAGGGAAGAATCTGGGAACGTAGAAATAGAGATAGACAGAGAGACAGATCCAATCTCGGAGGGGCTCTCACCCCTCCCATGCCATGGAGGCCAAGGACCAGAGGGGAAACCCTTCTCTCATCTAGGGAGGAGGTCAAGGAAGAAGAGGAAGAAGGGGCCCCTCTCCCCCTCTCCTCCGGTGACGCCGGAACGCTGCCGTGGCCACCATCATCATCACCACGATCTACACCAACACCTCCGCCATCTTCACCAACATCTCCATCACCTTCCCCCATCTATCTACAGCGGTCCACTCTCCCGCAACCTGCTGTACGCTCTACTTGAACATGGTGCTTTATGCTTCATATTATTATCCAATGATGTGTTGCCATCCTATGATGTCTGAGTAGATTTTTGTTGTCCTATCGGTGGTTGATGAATTGCTATGATTGATTTAATTTGTTTGTGGATATGTTGCTGTCCTTTGGTGCCCATCATATGATTGCGCGCGCGGATCACACCCTAGGGTTAGTTGTATGTTGATAGGACTATGTATTGGAGGGCAAGAGTGACAGAAGCTTCAACCTAGCATAGAAATTGATGCATACGAGATTGAAGGGGGACCAATATATCTTAATGCTATGGTTGGGTTTTACCTTAATGAATATTAGTAGTTGAGGATGCTTGCTAATAGTTCCAATCATAAGTGCATAGAATTCCAAGTCAGGTATGACATGCTAGCAGTGGCCTCTCCCACATAATACTTGCTATCGGTCAAGTAAAGTAGTCAATTGCTTAGGGGCAATTTCACAACTCCTACCACCGCTTTTCCACACTCGCTATATTCAATTATTTGTTTATTTATATAAACAGCCCCTACTTTTTATTTATGTACTCTTTATTATCTTGCAAACCTATCCAACAACACATACAAAGTACTTCTAGTTTCATACTTGTTCTAGGTAAAGCGAACGTCAAGCGTGCGTAGAGTTGTATCGGTGGTCGATAGAACTTGAGGGAATATTTGGTCTACCTTTAGCTCCTCGTTGGGTTCAACACTCTTACTTATCGAAAACTGTTGCGATCCCCTATACTTGTGGGTTATCATCGCTTTTATTTCTTCCACATCACAAGATCGTATAAAGCTTATTTTCTCCACACTAATAAATCATACATGTTTAGAGACCAAGTTTTATTGCTTGCAACAATGACAACTTACTTGAAGGATCTTACTCAATCCATAGGTTGATATGGTGGACTCTCATGGAAAATCTGGGTTTAAGGATATTTGGAAGCACAAGTAGTATCTCTACTTGGTGCAAAGAATTTGGCTAGCATGAGAGGGAAAGGCAAGCTCAACATGTTGGATTATCCATGACAATATAATTTATTTCAGATGTAAGAAAACATAACCCATTACGTTGTCTTCCTTGTCCAACGTCAACTCTTTAGCATGTCATATTTTAATGAGTGCTTACAATCATAAAAGATGTCCAAGATAGTATATTTATATGTGAAAACATCTCTTTCTTTATTACTTCCTATTAATTGCAACGATGACCAAAACTATGTTTGTCAACTCTCAACAACTTTTATTCATCATACTCTTTATATGTGAAGTCATTACTCTCCATAAGATCCATATGATCTCTTTATTTCTTTTTATTCTTTCTCTTTTCTTTTATTTCCTCAAGATCATAGCAAGATAATCAAGCCCTTGACTCAACACTAATCTTTATTATATATAGCTCACGAACTCGATTACATAGAAGGATCATAAAGCAAAACTCAAAACTAGATCATACTAAAACTTTATTCTACTAGATCAAGATATTACCAAAAGGATCGAACTAAGAAAAACGGTAAATATAAGAGTGTGATGGTGATACAATACCGAGGCACTCCCCCAAGCTTGGCAGTTGCCAAGGGGAGTGCACATACCCATGTATTTATGCCTCTTTCTTCGGAGGTGGAGGAGATGGTGATGATGATGACAATTGTGCCTTTAGCTTTTTAATGTTGTAATTGAGAAGAGCGATCTCCTCCTTTAAATCATCGACCTCTGATTCCGTCTTCAAGATCTTGTCACATAAATCTCCTTTGCTTTTCTGCCGAAAATGAGAAGGAATAGATCTGTTGTTAGGCAGTTTAGCTCTCTTGGGGAGACTAGACTTCTTGAACTTCACGTGCATATCCCAAGGTTGAGGTAGAGGGACATCCTCCTCCTCCGAACTTGGATCATTGATCATCCTCAAGTGAGCATCCTCATCATCATCTGTAGTTCGACCACAAGGATATAGGTCCCCATAGGTCTTTGGATCGGCAATGAGATGTGAGACATAGCTTTCTCCGTCGGAGTCTTGAGACGACATCTTGCTCTAAATCTGCAGCAGAAACAGCTCGAAACAAAACACAAGATATTTGCATGGTACGGTGGTCAAAACCTTCGGGAGATTATATAATGAATTTTTACCGACCAAAAGAAGTATTGTGTAAGAGAACGGAGTCCGAAGAGCACACAAGGTGCCCACGAGGCAGGGGCGTGCCCAGGGGGTTAGGGCGCGCCCTCCACCCTCATGGAAGCCTCATGTCCTTGCCGGACTGCTTCTTATTTTTCCTATTTTCTTAAATATTCTAAAACGGAGAAAAATTGCTATTAGAACTGTTTTGGAGTCGGTTTACTTACCGTACCTCATACCTTTTCCTTTTCGGAGTCTGAAACGTTCTGGAAAGTGTCCTTTATGTATTCCTCCGGGGTTACAGTTTCGATAACATTAGTTTCAACATTTATGGGATTACTTGAGATATAGTGTTTGATTATTTGACCGTTCACCACCCTCGGATTTGTGCCTTTGAAGTTTTTTATTTTTATGGCATCGGAGTGATAGACCTCCTTGATAATGTAAGGACCTTCCTATTTTGAGAGGAGTTTGCCTGCAAAAATCTTAAATGAGAGTTGTATAGCAAAACATAATCACCTACATTAAACTCACGCATTTGTATCCTTTTTTCATGCCATCCTTTAACTTTTTTTTAAACAGTATGGCATTCTCATAAGCCTGGGTTCTCCATTCATCAAGTGAGCTAATGTCAAATAACCTCTTCTCACCGGCAAGTTTAAAATCATAATTGAGCTCTTTAATGGCCCTATATGCCTTATGTTCTAGTTGAGAGGTAAGTGACATGCTCTTCCATAAACCATTTTATACGGAGACATACCCATAGGTTTTTTATATGCAGTTCTATAAGCCCATAATGCATCATCAAGTTTCTTGGACCAATTCTTTCTAGATCTATTAACAGTCTTTTGCAAAATTAATTTAAGCTCTCTATTACTCAGTTCTACTTGACCACTAGACTGTGGATGATATGGAGATGCAATTCTATGATTAACATCATACTTAGCAAGCATCGAAAAGCACCATGAATAAAATGTGAACCACCATCAGTCATTAAGTATCTAGGGACTCCAAACCTCGGAAAAATAACTTTAAGCATCTTAATAGAGGTGTTATGACCAGCACTACTAATTGGAATAGCTTCTACCCACTTAGTAACATAATGAACAGTAACTAAAATACGTGTATACCCATTAGAGGAAGGAAACGGTCCCATATAATCAAAGCCCCAAACATCAAATGGTTCAATAACAAGTGAATAATTCATAGGCATTTCTTGACGTCTACTAATATTACCAATTCTTTGACATTCATCACAAGACTAGACAATCTTACGGGCATCTTTGAAGAGAGTAGGCCAATAAAAACCGGATTGTAATACCTTATGTGCAGTTCTATCTCCAGCATGGTGTCCTCCATAAGCCTCGGAGTGACACTTGCATAGGATATGTTCTTGTTCATGCTCAAGTACACTACCATCTACTCCTTCTTTATAAAGGTATGGGTCATCCCAGAAGTAATGTCTTAAATCATAGAAAAACTTTTTCTTTTGTTGGTATGTGAAACTAGGTGGTATAAATTTAGCAACAATGTAATTAGCATAATCAGCATACCATGGAGCAGTACGAGAAGCATTTATGATAGATAATTGTTCATGTCACACCCTGATTTTCATGCCACAACACTTAAGCTTATAAATCATGATAAAATGTGGTTTGACAAAAACTTTTGAGTGTTTTGGACCTCGCCTTGTTTGGATTTTGTCTGTTGTTTGCAAGTGCTCTAAAAATCAAATAAATCCTCCAACTCCTATACTTCATCTCCTTGCTCCAAACTCTTATCATGCCATGTGTATAGAGCAATATAGTATTTTCTTACAAAAATAATTTGGCCAAAAAGTATTTTCAAAAATTAGTTTTCCAAAAACCCCTGAATTAAGATTTGTACTGCAAGTACTTAATTCAGGGCAGTAAAAATCTTTCCAAAAATATGTTTGACTCCTATTAGATATAGGATACCCAGAAACCACAAAAATATAATTTTAAAAGTTATTTTCCTATTTTATTTAAAAGCTTTTTCTTAAGGCCAGAAATGGTCTTTAATAGGGAAAAATTATTTTATTGTTTCAAAGATATTTGAGAAAAATTAGGGAAACTCAGGGGGCATATATTTCCCATATATAAGAGTTTCAACACATGGTCATGTTCAAAATATTGGTCAAATCCCTCAAAAACCCTTTCTGGATATTTCAAGCTTTTGAAATATTTACAAAGGAAATATTCCCCAAAAATTCCAAGAAAATTCTAACATGTCACATATGACATGTTTGATGATCTTGCCAAGTATCATGTCATGGGGAATAGTATAACCCCATGAAATCTCCCCAAAACCATTTCTGTCCATTTTGAAGTTTGAGCAACTTTACATTGCCAAACATGTCCAAATGTTCTCAAACCTTGTGAACATGCTCAAATGGTCTAATTATTCATCTAGACCAAATGGCACAAGTTGGAGAGAATGTTATCTTGCTCAAAGTGCCCCAAAACCCTTCCTGTTCAGAACCAAATTTGAACAACTCTACATTGGCAACTTTCTCCTTTTGATCTCAACTTTTGTGGACATGTTCATAACCTCAAATGATGACACTACACCATGTGGTGCATCAAGGAGAATAGATTTGCATGACTAAATCTTGGTAAAGCCATTTCTGTTGATTTCTAGGGTTTACCAAAGTTACATTGGCTACTTTGCCCAAATGAGCTCAAACTTGGTGGAACATCCTACTTCTATGTGCCATTCCATCCTGTTAATTCTCATGTCAAGTGGAATTAATTTTCTTGCCCAAACCAGCATCAAACACCTTCTGCCATTTTACTAAAACCCCTGTTTTGACCTCTTCCACTCTTCTCCATGGCCTCCACTTTTTACCACAGCCCCTCCTAGACCTCTTCTACATCCAGTAGCAATGGCTGCATTTTAGATCAATAATTGAGGGGTGAAACCACCTCTTTTACCCCTCTGGACAGCCCTTGCACCCCTCTTCCTCACCTCCCTCCTCACTCAAGTGGCCACCCAAGGCATCCAAGGCTTTCCCCATATTATTTACTCCTCCCTAGAGCTACCAGACATGCTTAGCCATGCCCACTTTGCCAAAAAATGGCATGCCGGCCATTTGCACGCTCTGGAGCGCGCTACAGTGCGCTCCCGCACTGTAGCCGCCCCCTGCCAAGCACCTTCGGCCACCTCGGGCCTCCCTAGCGCGCCCGACGAGACGCCTCGGCGTCCGGGACACGGCAGCTGGTCGGCCCCCTCCTCCCTCTCTCTCTCCTGCCCCTGCTCGCACGCGCACCGGCCGCCCGAGAGCTCCAGTGAGCGAGCTCACACGCGCGACGTCTCTGACCCCTCCCCGCTCCCCCTCTTCCTTCCCCTAGCACTGGACCAGCCTCACAAACACCCCAGACACGGCGCCAGCTCCTCCCGAGCCCTGTGGCGATGCACAGAAGCCCGTGGGCGCACGGGTCCACGGCACCTCGCCGTTCGCCTATTTAAGGGCCTCCACGAGCCTCTCCCTCACCACCACTCGTTCCTAACCCCTCCAAATCGGCCCCCTGTGCCCTCCACTCTCCTCCAGGACCACCCGAGCTCGATATCGAGCTCGAGCTCCGCCGCTTCGGCTCGCCGGAGTTCGCGAGGTATAGGCCTCCCCCGTTCCTCCTCTGCCTTGATCTGGAACCCCTGCAGCCCTCTGATCCTTCCCCCCTTCTTTCCCCTCTCTGTATCTGCCCGAAACGACCGGAGTCACCGCCTCTCGAAGCTCCTCCGTCGCAGCTCCTCGTCGCCGGAGAACCAGGCACCCCCGCCGGCCAAGTCCACCACCCACCGACGTGCGGCAGTCTCCTGAAGCCATCCCCGCACTCGCCGGAGCTCGCCGTGGCCTACATCGTCGCCGGTGAGCACCGCAACCCCCCTGTCCACGGGTTAGTGATGACAGGTGGGCCCCGCCTATCATCCTCACCTCTCTCTCGCCCCCTCTCTCCCACTAGCAGCTGGGCCCCGCCCGTCAGGTTCAAACCTGGCGCGCGCACGCGCCGGCTCGGCTGGGCCACGTCGCTGGCTGGGCCGCTGCCCTGCGGCTGTTCTGGCCCAGCAGGCACAGAGCCCTTTTCCCTTATCTTTTCTGAACAATTTGTAAAATCCATACATAGTTCAAATTAACTCCAAATTGGATGATTCAAATTTCTAGTAGTTCCTAAAATCATGCCCTATCACATGGTGCTTTTTGCACATTTTTCTAGCACATTTCCCTTCAGACATATTAAATAAATCCTATTTTCTTATTTCTGTGCTGAACTTTAGAAAATCACAGAGAGCCCATTTTTGATCCAAATTCTATGATTCAAAATCCTAGGTGTCTATAAGTTCAAAACTTAGTTTTTGAACATTTTTACTAATACTTTCTGTATCACCTCAAATAATGGTCTATTTCTTCATATATAGCCAACTTTGCAAATTCATAGGAAAATCATTTCAACTCCAAATCCAGTGAAACCAATTCCTAGATGCTTCTAGAATCATCCTTTGTTGAATGGGTGCCTCTGCTCATTTTTCAAAAATATGTTTTTGTACACTTCTTGCAAATCCATAAACCCCATGATTCAATCATATCAAATGTTTAGAAATATCCACTGACCCAATTCCAATGAAACCACTAGGGTTAATTTTCCTATAACCAGAGATGTCCTAGAAAAGTCAAATCAATATTTTTGGAGCACTTTTATTTCTGCCTTGTTGTGTTGCTTATTATGGTTGCTTTCAACGATAGTTGATGAAGTAGACGAAATGCTCGGAGTTGGACCAGAGGTATTTGAAGACCTCGAAGACTTTGTTAAAACAGGCAAGCAGCCCTTTGACCATGATGAACCATTTTACATCATGATGGCATTTTCGTTGCTTCACTGAGTGCATGATATACCTTGAATGGCAACCTTGCTAGGCTTGCCTCCGTTGCATACTCCATTGATACTTGCATTTTTCATGACTCTACCCTTGCTTAGAGTTGTGTTGGTGGGTTGTAGAAATATGCTATAGTAAATGGCTACGCAAAGTGGGTCAGGGTTATGCATGGAAAGAAA